>NW_008649951.1:132293-168579 GCF_000695815.1 Acanthisitta chloris | reverse complement strand
CAATTTACTGGGCCACAATTTATAACACCTTCATCTCAGCCTCCTGGCTGCTGCTGGACAAGGCTTAGCTGCTCCTTTTGGGGCACATCTGTAACAGGCATGTTTATGTCCTTTCTGCCATTTTAGGATCAAAGATCTAGATCCTGCTGTGCCACAGGCGAAAAGTTAAAGGGAGCACTACAAGTGTTAGCTTTTCAAGCACTCATGCTTCACTCCTGCTATCAGTCCCATGCTGCAGCTGGTTGGAAATGGCTTTGCAGGCTCAGCAGCTGGGCTCTCCCCAGCCCTACTCTGCCAAGACACTGAATGCTACAAACCATCGACGGCTGCCACGAGCAAAAAGCCTAGAAATGCCACATTGAGTTTAGCCCTGGAGTTTTAAACTTTAACTCTGCAATCAGCAAGACATACTTGCCTCTCTCTGCAACAGGATTGTTTGGGAAGCTGCTGCACACAGCAAAACAGGGGCAGCTGTCTCCACAGCCCAGCTCACCCCAGGGCCCTTCACCGGCACAATGAGCTTTAATTGTTCTTTGCACATGCTCCAGGAGCAGTACTAACTGCTGAAGAATCTACCCTGAAGCACTGAGAGACAGGGTTCAGGAGGGTAAATGAACAGTGATATGGAGTGGCTTGTTTTCCTTTCTGAGCCTTGAGGGAGAAGCAGCCAGGCTCTGATTCTGGAAGTGTGAGGCTTACAGTTGTTTGGGAGTTTCCTGACTCTCTTTGTTGGGAAGCTTTATGTCACCAAAACAGAAACTGTTTGTAAAGACACGGTGGCATTGTTCAAACTTGCACTGAAAAGAGAATTCAGGGAGATTGGCCTCAGAGCAGCTAATAAACTAGTGATCAAGGCATATGAACAGCACTGAGCCAGCCCAAGGACACTGCCCAACCTCACAAACACATGCTAAATGGCCCAAGTAGCAGGTGAATGTTATTTTCACTTTTTGCTGAACTGTTTCACTTTCCAAGAAGAGAGAGTAATCGGAGGAGGAACATGAACTTGTCCTCTCACTTCCTAAGTGCTCTCAAGATCTGAACCAAGATCTGCCCTGAGATAGATTTCATATTCTTGAAAAATAGTAGCAGTTCCTTTGCTTTGCCACCCTGTAGGAAGTGACTGATTTCTTGATCCAGAAATATTTCTTGTTATATAGCTGTAACAGCCTGTCAGGGCCAGCTAGAGTCTCCTTCAACCAGGATATTCTGGGACCCTTTTGATTCTTCAGCTACCCTAGTGGCACAGACATGGTGTGTAATGATACTGAAGACCAGGATGGCCGATATCCATGAGGTAATGCTCTTTCTGCTCTTGAAAAACAGAACTGAGTTGCAGTACAGGCAGCATGGTCTGCCAGAAAGGATGTGGATCAGGTAGGAGCCTGGAGATCCAGCTCTGTTCTCAGTGTTACTGCTGACCTGTTGGGTAACAGCTACATCTCTGCTTCCTCTCCACCTTCCTGGCCTGTTCCAGCCATGGGTGGTGTGACTGCCCAGCCAGCATGCTGAGGATCCTGCATGACCTGCAGTGGAGCGGGCTGGCAGGCATGGGGTAGTCCCAGCTCTACCAAGACCAGCAAGCTGACAAAGGCAGGAGTCTGCCCTTTGCAGATGGGGAACTAATGAGCACTAACTGGATGGCCTCATGGTACTTTGTCAGCTCCCACTAGCATACTTAACCTCTGATCTCGGAAGTACATGCTGGGACAATGTCCTCCAAAGCTTGCCATCTTCTGATATAGATCGCAAGTGCTTAAGGATGAGGACTTGCCCTTTTTATAGGCTTGTGTAACAGCTAGTTTAAGAAGACTCTTGGCTCATTTGAAGAAAATACTACCTCTCACCATGGTGTATACCTTGTAAGAAAGATGAGCCCACAAGAGAGACCCAGAGCAAAACTACTAGTGGTGTCGCCCCTTCAGGAAGAAATACATCTGGACATACATATTCTATCTCCAACGCGACTTTCTCAGTGTGGAATATATACAGAAGACAGGGCTTTTGCTACTGGCCAGACAGGTCATTGAAAGACTACAGGGTGTCTCAAGACTGCTGACAGAGTGGAGTAATGATCCTAAATGCAAGAGATATCAGCTTGCCCCAGAGAACTGTGCATGGTGGCTGCTTCCTCCCTATCCTCACCAACATCTGGGTCCTGTGCTAGAAAGTGCAATTGTACATTGTGGCAAGTGTGAACAGCAAGGGCCAGCTCTCAGCTGGGCTATACCTTCCTTCACACTCATGTTAAAAGTATCAAAAGTGGGCATCAGATTTGGTTTGTTTGAACTTAATATCTCTGCCTGCCTTCAATTTCCATTCTCTGCTCCACCTACAAGCTCTTGAATCAGTCAAGAGGCTTGCTTAAAATTCTGGCAAGAAAGAGCATATAAAGCTGCACCAATGGCAATGCACTTTGCTAGTGGAGTCTCATCACCATGACACAGATTTTGGATCACAAGGACAGGAATCACCTCTTGCTGTGAATATGGGCTCTTGATCTTGCTTGGGGATCTGAGGGTGGAACAGGAATAATCCAGCAGACTCAATTTTCAGTGGCCTCAAGCTTTAATGGTATGAAGAGGAGAGTTTTCCCACCGAAATTTTATTCCTTACAAATAACCCTTCCTAGTATTTGTGCCCAGACTGAAGAGACCACCTTTTTAAGCCTGCTCTTTGACCCATGCTAGCTTAGCTCTTGTCAGGGCACATCACCTCCTCTGTCAATTCTGTAACAGTGGTTGCACAATCTTCACTGAGCTGCTTTCGGCCGCTTGTGATAGTACCTGGCACAAAAAGACCTCAAATGAATCAGAGGATCTTGTTAAATAGTCTTGTTAATTCAGCTCTGATAAAGACACAAGAGGAAAAAAATATCAATATTTGTAAAGTGGAAAAGGACAAAATCCATAGAGAAATAAAGGTCATTTTCATGGTTCTATGAGGCCCTTACAAACAATGGAGAGTAAATAACATAATCCAAGCTTATGTAAGAAATGATTTTTCTTCCATGCTCTAGTGCTACCCATTGGATATTAAACAAAGGCAGACTGAGTTAAGCCTCTGTCCAGTGAGGCTAGAAGTCCTTCCCACGACAATACTGCTAACTCACGATTTATCAAAAAGTGCATGAAGTTAGGTCCCAGCAGCAGCTGGGGAAGGAGCATGGGAATGAGACAGTCATGTCTAACTAACAGGAAGGTGCTCTAAGCTGTCAAGGTCAGATATCAAAAGTCCCCTTTGCTTGTTCATCAACTGCCTTGAATATTTTGTGTACTCTGCCATCTTATTTTTAAAGGCCTAACCTCTCTACCTTAAGGAAACATCTATTTGTCACTCAGGCATTTTACAGCTGCGATATCCAAAAATTTGTCAAAAACCACTCCTAGTAAAGTTGTGAACATATACTGCCTTGCTAATAGGGAAGGACCCAGGTTCAGGCATTTCCTCTTCTCACTCCTGGAGCAGCTGAGCAATGGATGCTTTTCAGCTGGATGGCTGGCACCAGTAAGAAATGCAGAAATTCTCCATTTATTCTGATTATGTGCTCCTTACTCCTCTCCAAGCCCCATGGACAAACTGAACAAAAATATGGACAGCATCTCAAAAAGCAAAGGCACAAATTTTAACTGACCTAAGGTCTGAATGAAGATTTTTCACAACTCAGAGAAATGACCCATTCATCTCAGAGGCTATCCAGGGGTCTTTCTGTCCATCCAAAGGATAACAAGGCAGTTAACCTAAAAGCTGTGTGCTACAGAAGCAGATGAGCTGGGGATTTACTGGGGAGGTACTGCTCATGCTGCAGCAAGCCAGGAACAAGCAGGATAGGCCTTTGTTATTCTGCTGGTGGTAGGTGTTTGATGGCATAGTCTCAAAAACTCGTTCCCCATCTCAGCTGTCAAGTGGAGAGTGCTGCAGTCTTGAGTGGGCAGGTATGCTGGTATACTGCCTCTGGGAGCAAACAGGCAGAGCATTCCTCCTCCACAGCCAGACTGAACACGGACGGATGGGACCCATCCATGCCTCAGATGATCAGATCTATTCTGGTGTAAAAATCACACCCCAGCTCTGCACCCAAATTTTTGTGTGTCCCCTCACCTCTGTCACTTCAAAACGGGCCAGACAGTCCTACCTAATGTTTTCCCAGTGAGCCCATCACCTGGAAATCTCAGTCCTGAATGCATAAACTAGAGGCAGCACTAACACTGCTCAAAGAGATACCAAACATCCACCTCTGTGCCGCACAGACAAAGAGCTGCTGCTTAGGAACAGGAGGCCACAAGTGTGACAGTTCTCTTTGCTTCCTCCCATATTTACATCCTTTCTCTTTCCAGGACAGATTTCAGTATGGCATAACAGGGATCCCATGCACACTTGGCTTCTGGAGGTTACTAAACGGCTCTGCCTGGTGCTGCAGGTAAATTGGACTCCTTTGACACAGTGGCAGGACTGACATGGAGCCAGAGTCTAGTCTGGCTCTCAGAGATGCTAGGATATCTAGGCCTCCTTTTGAGATTAGTGCTTCATGTAGTTGGAGGAATATCTGGAATTAAGACAGACTCCTGACTACCTCCTTGGAACAGACACAAATCAGCCCTACACTCTCAGCCTCTCATGGGAGTTCTGTCTAAGCTTGCTTTCCCCCAGTGCCAAACAGCGATAAACAGGTTCTCATTTATCTGAAAGGGATAAGGAGCCCCTGTTACCTCTTGGCTTTCTCCTAAGCCAGTCTTGACTCTAGCTTGGGATATCCTCTGTCACTGCTTGGAGAAGATGTGTTGACCATAAAGTACCAGAATTGCAGAGCATGAAGGCAGAGAGCCTGACTTCTTCCCTGCTTTGGTTCTAGTTCGCCTGAAGAGCCTGCAGTGCATCCCTATTGCACTGGGAGGGGTATGTCAAACAATCTTCCACCAGTTTCAGCAAGACCTTCCCTAACTCACAGACGTTCAGCTTGGTGAACCCCGTTCCCAGCAGGGATTTCATGTGAGACCGGTATCAGAAAGATTGCTAATACTTCTGCTCTCATCTGCTTTAACAACTGCTGGAAATCCTCCCATACGCCTGACTGGGATAGCAATGTGCTGGGGAAGGTTAAAAGTGTAGAGAACCCAAGAGCCCTCCAGGATCACTGGCCTTCTCTAGTACCTACCTATTGTGAATCAAAGCCAAGCAAAGACAGACTGCACTGTCAGAGCAAAGGGCTCTGTGAAAAAAGTTCAGCTGCATACCTACAGCAACCTTTCAGGTGGCCAAGTTAAGACATTTACTGTCTTGATTCTGTAAAGTAGCCCAGCCTGGCAATGCTGTCATGCTTCTGCTATAAGGAAATGAAGAGCAACATTACCCTCTTCCACATATTCCCCTTAAATTTTCTTCTGCAGTTCCGTACACACAGGGGAGCAACAAGGCAGAACAATTGTTTCCTTTAAAAATGAGGGAGCATCCAAGGATGCTTTCAAGTACCATGGTGCAGAGCTGTGGGATCTGCATGTCAGCTACCTTCCCAGCTTTCACATCAGGATGCCCAGGTCAGCTTATGGTCCACATGCATGCACATGCTACCCTCATTCTTGACAGGGCAAAACTTCAGAAACTCCAGATCCCAACATGCCACACGCTAGCTTGGCTAGTGCAATCATTACAGAAACTCATTTGCACCTATATTTTCCCCGCTTTGTTTCCAATCAGATGCATAGAGGGAATGACTGGAGTGACATCAATCTAATCAGACACTGATGCCACATCAGAAATCCCATCAAGATATCTTCCAGTCCCAACAAGCTCTCCCTGAAACAAAACATCTTGTCATGGCCTGAAGAACCCTTGTGTACGTTGTGCTCCCAGCAGAGATTCTTAATGGGCTCAGTAGTCAGAAACCGAGTTGTATTTTATGAAGTACAGACAAAAAACCCTTTCTATTTAAATAGCCTTCTAGCTTTTAATGGTGCTTTTCTGGACTCTTTTCCTACCAACAAATCAGCTCTGTATTGAGGGATTCCAGGCAGAGAAATCTTAATGCCCTAACAATGCAGAGTCCAAATGGCCTAGGAGCCCCTGCACATAGCATTTCACGCCTGCTGTGCGCAAGCAGGGCTGAGCAGGCATTGGCTGGGGGGAGCCTGGTGACCTCTGCAAATCCGTTAATCTCCTTGTCTCCTGACCTGCAGCAGGCACGAAAGAGGCACCTGAATGATGCCATGGGTGAGAAGGAGGGGCTGGAGTGCCTGGAAATCCCTGGCCCCAGAAAACAGCCGGCAGGGGTAGCAGGGTGGGAAGGCCTCCCAGTGCAAGAGAACCAGTCAGCCCTGCCTGGCATTCTGGATGAAGAGGGGCACTGTGCACCCCTTGTGCCTGTGGCACAAGAGGCGACAAATTTGGCTTCTCTATGTGTTGAGCAAGCAACTCAAACAGAGACCCTGGCAAAAAAGGCAAATTCAGCTGCTCCTCAAGTTGCTGACCAGGAGACAAACAGAGACCCTGAACAAGAGGAGGAAAATTCAGCTGTGCCTCAATTCGTCAAGCACGAGACACAGACTGAGGCCCTGGCACTGGCTCCACACAGCCCCTCAGCTCACGGCTCTGTCCCGTCCACAGGCATCAACGCCCCAGCGTGCTGGCAGCAGCTCTCCTGGTTCCAGCGGGCTCTCCAGGCTCTGTGCAGGGCATTCTGGTGCCCCTCCACGGTGGGACAGCCTGAGCTGCAGTGCTCCACTGTCAGTGCCAGGCTGGTCCCTGGGGCTAGTGGGTGCTCCAAGCCGTGCAGCATCCCAAGGGAGCTGCACAGGGCAGCATGCCAGAGATGGGGGCATCTACAGCACCCCAGGCAATTGCCTCTGTTGAGGGCACCATACTGCCACAATACTCTTGGCTGTAGCTCATTGAGATGAGACTGTGATTTGTCACAGACACTGTTCATAAAAGATTTCAGTTTTCCAATTGTGATCATCTATGCCTGATCCATCAGGAGAAAGATGAGTGCAGCTAGGACATGTACCAGCACGCAGAGTGAGTGAGCCCCTGTGCTCCTCCAAGCCTGCAGAGCTCCTTCTTTCCCTGCAACAATTCCCAGCTGGGGGGTGGGCAGGCCTGTGGGCTACCTGCCTGCTCTCCAGCCTGTGCTATGGGCACTCCAGCTCCCAGCTGGCTGGGCCTCTGCTGGCTGCCCTCTACAGTTCCCATGTCTGCCTGCACCTGGGTAGCCCCAGTCCTCACCCTGTGTCCCTGTGGGCTGGCTTTGCCCACAGTGAAGAGCTTGGAGAGCCTAGTGGCAAAGCTGATGCCACTGGGGTCCTTCACAGGAACCATATTAAGTGATCTGGGGTGTCTCTCCTGGTTCATGATCACCCCAATATGGCCAAGGGTGTCACTGCTGATCACTGTGCACACGTTACCTGGGTGAGGGAATAAATACAGGTATGACAAGAGCTAGCACTAGGTGCCCTTTGGTGCTTCCCATTCGGTGAAAGGCACTCAAAAGCAGTCTGAGAGGGCCCACCATGAGCAGCTGCACAACGGGGGCTAGCTCAGGCCACGACCTCTGTGAGTGGAATGGGGAGCAGGGGGGGCTGTCCCATGCCAGTTATGGGCATGGGCATTTTCCTCAGATGCCTTCAACTTGAAAAATCCAACCCTAGCCCAGGCTGAAGAACTTACTATTCCTAAATGCTGAGTCCTGTTTCTGACGTGGACTAAAAGACACATGGCCCCTGATCCACACCTTCCAGATTGCTGTTTAAGAAGTTTTATCAAGCCTCCTGTGGCTGCATTCAAACATCTTTCCAGCTCAGGGTCATCCTGTGCATGGATATATACTGACTGGTGAGCACTAAAGGCCTCTCTTCCCCTGCAGCAACAACTTGGCCGTCTGTACTTTAGCTGGCTGATGGCAGCATCTGGATGCCGTCCAAAGGCAGTAAGTTTCTTGCAGCTAAGTATGTTTAGTCCCTCTCCTAGGGCATGCTCTCCATTACACAGCTATTGTTTATGACCCCAATTATCTCCCAGAAACTGGTCCTTGCCTGCAGTTAATGACCAAGGCTAAATGATCAACTGTTAGGGCTCTGGCAAACTGGTTGTTAACTTCTCTGTCAACCAAGTACAGAGTCTTTTACTGCTATTAGAAACTCAGATTAATGATGCATAACAGAAATGAACTCTCTTGTGACCCAGCTAGGTGAGGTTAGGTGAGGAGGAAAAAAAATCACTCCTTTTACCTGGAGCTATCAGCTGAGCAGGGAGATGAGCCCTCCTTTAACTCTCTTCTCAGCCTCCCTGATGTCTAGGGGATATAAAAGAACATCTTATTTTGCAGAGTACTATAAACTTTTCTTGGGATCTGGATTATCTGGGCAGATCTATATGTAAAATGGGTTGTCCAGAAACTGCTGGAGCAATACCATGTTGGAGCAGTTCATGAACTGCAGTCCATGGGAAGGACTCATGCTGAAGAAGTGCATGGAGGACTGTCTCCTGTGGGTGGGACCCCACACTGGATCAGGGGAAGGTGTCCTCCCCGTGAGGAGGAAGCAACGGTAGAAACATGTGAATGAACTGACCATAACCCCCATTCCTGTCTCCCTGCACCACATGCAGAGAGGAAGTAGAGAACCATTAATAAAGTTGAGCCTGGGAAGGAGGGAGGAGTGGGGAGAAGGTGTTTTTAACATTTGTTTTACTTCTTATTATCCTACTCTGATTTTGCTTGGTAGAAAATTCAATTAATTTCTCTAAGTTGAGTATGTTTTCCCATGAGTAACTGGTGAGTAATCTCTCCCCATCATTATCTCAATTCATGAACTTTCATTGTATTTTTTGTCCCCTGTTGAGGAGGGGAGTGAGGAGGGGAGAGGAGGGCTTTGGTGGGCACCTGGCATCCAGCCAGGGTCAAACTACCACAAGGGACCTCTTCTAAACTCTAATTCCTGCCCTAATATTTCAGATTCCAAACAGTTAACAAGAGCAGGCTAATACTGCAAACCCCTGTAGGGCAGGAAAATGAGACCTCACTTCAGAGAGAAAGGCTATACAGAACCAGCATGTAGTGCATAGAAATGAATCTCAGGTTTCAAGGGGAGATCTACATTCAATAACAGATATATTGTCAACCTTTCCCAGCCTACTCCTCACAGGCTCATCTGTAAAGCATCACTTCAAAAACTCACCAGAAAATAGTAGTTTCAGTCCTGAAAAGGCTAATGCTGAATCCCTTTCACAGCTCTTTGTCTTTCTTAATGCTCATGGGAGACCAACGCCCTTGCGCTCACAGGGGCCACTAGGTATCTTATAGGACATAATTTTCTCAAGAGATTCACCAACTCCTACTCCATAAAGCACAGAAGTCTAACTTAGGGAAGTGACCACCATGGTCTTTCGCAGCCAGTTTGTCCTGATCCATACATTGACACTCTGAGAGCACCACACAAATAAACCCAGGCAGTGCAGCTGTGCAACCCTGGAGGTCTGGGACAAATGGACAATGACACAGGAAGGGGAAGAGTGGCTATAACAAACATAAGGATTCATGGCTGGTTATACACAACATTAGGAGCTAGTGCCTACAAATGACTTTGAGTGCAATGAGCTCACTGCCTGAGCCTTGGAGTGTGACTGTCTACACCTGCTGCCAGTCACAGATATGCAGGGAATGAGAAAAGGAACAGGACACTTCTTGCTGAAAGGTCTCCTGCAGAAAACTTCTCCTGCTCAGATGCCTGCCTCTCCAGCTCCTTTCTTGACATCTGCCAGTCAGCACTGGCACAGCTGGCACTCTAGACTCCTCCTCCACAAAATCTGCCACATACTGTCCGAAAGACATTTATTCTCCTACCACTCCATGCATCAGCTGGGAAAAGGCAGATAATGAAGGAAACCATTGGGAACAGAAGAGAACAGAAGACAGTTTTCTGTGTCTGATCAACTGCTGGATGATAGAAGACCACAAATGTGTGGTGAAGAAGGATGCCTCTGCTATCAGTACAGTGATAGGGGAAGAAGCAGATTTTCTGGTGGTGTAAAGAGGATGCAAGGATCATCCTGAACTGAAAGAGCACCACTCAAACAGTGGAACATTTCTTGCAAAAGTTTGCAAGCACTTTTTCTGTCCTGCCCAATCCATTCCCAGCCACAATCCCTATAACCATGTGAACATGGTGACAGTTGCTAATGAAAGCAGAGCACTACTTATTGGGTGTGTGGCTGCCATCAATAGAGAGGCTGTGTCAGCAGACATACCAGCACCCAGCTGCCCCACAGAACCACCTGAAGTGCAACTGCACCAAGCACAAACATGTTTATGGTGTGCTGCGTGCCTGTAAGTCAATGGCCACCAGCTAGGGAGTGTGTAGGCTGGCATGGTCCGGAGGAGACCTGGGTGGCTGCCGAGTCGCCAGCTGCTGTTCTCCACCAGGGCCTGGGAAAAGAAACTTGGCCATCAGTCCTCAAGACTGCTCAGGCAGCTTTAAAAACGCACTCTTTCATCCTTATGAGTGGATTTACTTATTCATATGTTCTCAACAGAAGCAGTAGCGGCCATAATTGGATCCATTACTGGGTTATTAGAGCTCTCAGTCATTGCCTCTGCAACTTTGCATGGTGCTGGGGGAATGCAGAGGAAGAACAAACAGGGCAGAGGCATGGCCAGTAGCAGGGGCTTAAAAAATTCGTTAAGCTGTTGCTGTGGCAACTAAAACAAAATTTCTGGCAAGAGCTACGAAATGTGGAGAACTGTAAACTACTCCATTTGTGGAAAACATTGGTCATGTCTCTGAAAGGGAGGTGAAGGAAAGACACAAAAAATGGCTCTTTTCAGCAAGAGCCAAAAATGGTCTGCTTACAAATTTACTTATGGCAAGCCCTGACGATGGTTGGATTCTACATACCAGAGCTTCCCAGGAGCCAGTGCACTGAGACAGAGCTGGTATGTATGGAGAAGCACTTGCAGGTATTCAGTTCAGCTAGTCTTGAATGCCAGGTAAGCAACTGAACTGCAACACAGACACAGTGCTAGAGTCCACTCACGTCTCCCTTCACCTGCCTCTTCTGCCCCACAACCCATCAAGGTTCTCCATGGAAAATTGAAGCTTGTCTGGGAATTAACCTTCATTGAGATGATAGATTCTGGAACACAAACCTTTCCATCCATAAATAGTGGGAAATGAAAAAGCAGTTGTTAGGTCTGGAAATTCTAAAATCTGGCCAGAAAAGCTGATCCTGCTCTCAGAAAACACTGTAAGTTTTCAAGAGCAATAAACATAGCAGTAACCACCTGGATGAAATGTCACATATCCTGACAAACTTCAGGTGTCCATTACTTTAACATCTCAACATGGGTTGCAAACTTTCAGGTTCAGCACCTGAAGTTCAATTTTAATCATAATGTAGGACCTGCTAAAGCAGAATCAGTGTTGATTTAATGTTCATTGATTTAGGCTAAAGCAGCTGTGTTGTGCTACCTGTTCAATTTTCTGGGAGATCCCACAGTTCACATCTGCGCCTGCTTAGCTAACAAGGTCAAATAACTCTTGCCCCCTACCGTTCCCTAAGGATCACAGCTGATCAGTTTGTTACTTATGAATTAACACATTTAGTTTGGAAACTCCGAAAGGCACCGGTGTCTGATGCAAGACTCCTGATTCTCTCAAGTTTAATGTATAGGTTGGAGATACCAAATGGGCACTTTACAAATAGATTTAAGAGTGACAGTGGATGCAGCCAGCAGAAAACCTGCCTGCTGAGAGATATTGCATAGGCAAAATGACTGATGAGGATTTCCAGTTTTTCTCTGGAGTCAGCAACTTAACTATGAAGACTTTATTGCAAGTTAGACTAGCTTGGTGGGATTGATTTCCACTGTGAAAGAAGGAGCAAAGGGAATGGGAGAACAAACATATGGGACTGGTGTTGGATCAGCAGGGGAAGTGACATCCAAGCAGCCCCATTGTAATGCCACCAGCCTCGTCTCCTCTGTCCTCTGGTGCCATAGAGGCTCACAGCTTCCTGACCCTGGCTCTCGTGGCTCACACGACTTCACTGCATTAATGACTTCAGTGAGAATTCTTTAAGCAAACTGACAGCAACCTGGAAAAAAACCACCCAGGAGCTATGAAATTGCATCATTGCCAAAGGGGAGCTTAATGCAGGGCAGCAAAGAGGCACTGACTAAATGCACAGGAGGTCTTTAAGTAGTCACCCTAGGTCTGCTCTGCACAGCATTAAGGATTGTGGTGAGTCTCTGAGGTCAAGGTAAGATATGAATACTTACAAAGCTCAGTGAAGCTTATGCTTTCAATACAGCACTAATTATCCTGTTAATCAAAGCAAAAATCCTCCAGTTTTGCAAATGCAGGCAGCAAATGGCTGCAGATTCACAGCTCAATCACTTAATGCCCAACTGCCCTACACATTAGAAAGCAAAGGAATAGGAAGTTTTGAAAGGTTTTGGAATTTTCCTCCATTCCTTACAACCTTCTACCTTCATTCTTACTCTACACCACTTGAAGAAGAACTTGTTAACAAGAGGGCTTAGAGAAGAAGTCCAAGACTTTACCAGTCTGTAGCTGTTCAAATCTTAAATCTGTATTGTAGGACTGTTGTTTATGTAGACAAAAATCTTTTGTTGGCATATACATGCCCCTCAATCCATACTTCTGTCATGCACTGAAGTGTATGGCATATATCAAAACTTTACACATTTCATTCTGATCAACGGAGTTCATGGTGTGGTTAGTTCTAGTGAACATCAGAATTTTCTTCACTGCAAACTCCTTCTTTTAAAATAGTTTGTTGCTTTGAGACACACAGACTTTGGTTTAAATGCTACAGTAAGAGCGAAAAAAATCAGTCTATCAAACAATAGAAAGGTAGACCACACAGAGATCACTTCTCAATTTCCAGAGTCACTGATGCAGTGAGGATATATGCTGCTTGAGAACAGGCCTGTCACTGGCTTAGGGTGGTGAAAGATCAGCAGCAGTTAAGGTTGGCTGGGAAATTTTCACTGTGCACAAATGACAATTTTAGTCTTGACATTATGGCTGTTAACACCTGCATCTGAGCATTTCCAAACTTAGAAGCAGTCCTGGGCCTCGAAAAAAACAGCCTGTTCTCATAAATTAGGAGCCTATCACAGCTGATTAGTTAAATACAAGTTTTACTATAAATTCATAATTTTGAGGGCAGCCCCTCATTTATTTAAAACCTTTTTATTATGAAGAATTAAGTAGCAGAATTTATTGTGAAGCACACAAGCTACACATATGATGTCAGTGAGTCTGGAGATATCAAATATGGACAGTGCCTTTTTTAGGCTGATGTTCCCTCACATAGGAATATAAAACCACAGGACAATCATTTTGAGTCCTCCAGTGGAGATGCCACAGTCTACCACAGCTATGCACATTATTAATTCTCATATAAATAAACAAATTCCATCTTAGAAACAGTTAGGTTATTTGCTCTAGTGCTCTTATTTGGATATCTAAAAATCTTACTGGTCTTTTGCTTAGAAACTTAATTTGCGGCCTAAATTTATTCATGGCCCATTTATACCAATTTCCTCTTGTGCCAATGTCTACACTGCTGTTCTACCTCCCTGGGGTTTACTCCTCTGATGTATTTATAGAGAGCATTCATATCTCCTTCTCAGCCTCTGTTTTGCTGGATTAAGCAAGCCATACCCCTCTAGTCCTCATGTATATGATGGATTCTCCATTGCTCCCCACCTCCCTCTACCTACGTGGTGGTCTCATGTCAGTTTCTTTGCCCATGGATGTTTGGTAGTGTGCAGAGAACTGACAAAACCATATATACTACCTTTTCCCTAAAAGGGCAGCTTGTCTTATACAACCCAGGATCGCATTTAGTTTTCAGTGTATTTAGGATCTATGAATTTCCTTCATTAACTACCACACTCTAATCCTTCTCTTCTCTCAATCCCCTAATGAGCTCTCATCTTATACCACACATTCTTGTTATCAGTCCTTAGGTTATAGTCTTTTCTTTGGTATTTTGTTGCATTTATATCATATTGGCCAATGCTCACTAGTTTTTGCTGTATGACATCCAAGCATTACTCTCAGTAATTGTAATATGCTAATTGCTTTGTATCATTCATTTTCTTATGTCCACATCCAACAGAAAATCTATGCTGGAATCCAGAAACTGTGCAAGTCATCCCAGGCAAGTATCTGCTCCAGACTAGGAAGAGGATTGGTTCTCCTCCAGCTCCAGCCTCCACCAACTGAGTAAACCACCATTTCATCTGCATGTGATCTCCTTCTAATACAGGGCACAAACTGCATTCTGCTACTCCCTGAGACTCCAAAGGCTCTTACAAACATGCTGAATCCTGGCTGTGTAACTGGAGACCTTGGGAAGAAGCCCAGGTGATATTTTTGTATCAGTCTGGTTATGAAGACAGAAGAGGGAACTGTCCTGTCCAATTGTGCTTTCTGTGTACCAGCCTACCTTCCTGTTCTAACTCCAGTGGGCAGAGAGAACCAGTCAAAGATGATCAAGCATAACTTTCTTGGTCCTCAAAGCTCTTGCATCTTTGAATTTTGTGAACCCATTGACGACTAAGCTTTTCATAATCTCCTCCTTACGACATCTCTTGTTTGCTTTTGCTTGGTGGGAAGAGAAGGACTACTTTCTTTTCTGGCTACTGTATCTGAGGCATTTGCAGCCCTTGTGCTACAGAATCCGACTTTCCTCCCCTAACTATCTCTCATTTCTCCACTTCTAATTTACTTGTTTTGTTGAGTCAAAATTCTCGTGGGCAGCCTGGCACTGTGACTACAGCACTCATCAGAGACTGCAGGATGCAGCTACAAAATACAACAACGTTAGTAATACCTCTCTCAGATCACTCACTGCCTCACTACCGTGACAAAAGGCATGTGGAAATGCTTATCAATAACACTGATTACAATCCAGATGCTTACGCTGGGTAAGTATTCTCTAGTGCTCATGTAGGCTGCCTGAGAGCGACAGTCTTGTCTTAGCAGGACTCAAGTTGTTTCAGATGACTTTGGCCCAAAAGCAAATTGGTTTAATTAACACCCTATCCATATCGGGCTGTAACTGAAGAGCAGATGAAGCTCTTGCCGGGAAGGAAGAGAACAGAAAAGCCTAGACCTAAGTCGGCTATTTCCAAACCTGTTTACTTAACTATTAGCGAGGGTGGCATCTCCTTAATTTATTTACATAGAATGTTTCTGTAACCATCTGCTCTTAAACTAAATGAAAAATTATCATCTTTCTCCTGCTGCTGTGGAGACTCCCTTGGACGTTCTTAATAATACAAAAAAATCTATCATTTTAATGCAGACAGCTTGGCTAATAAAAATGATCTGTATCGTTAGTAATTATGCCACAAATACAACGCAAACAAGCAGCCTTTCCCTGAAGAGGCCAAGCATAAAACACCTCTCTCACCACCAGGGGCCAGAGACAACAGTGCAGCAGTGGCACTTGGCTCCTCTACCACCAAAGAGCAGAAAAATGAAGAGGGCAGTTTAATGAAGTTACCATTACTCGCTTCTTTAACAAGCTTTAAGTGCTTCAGTCAAACCTGCCTAGGCCCCATTCCCATTGTCCAAGGGAGTTTTTTTCAGACTAATAATATCCCATATTCCTGAAATACCTTGGTGTCCTGGCTTCTACAGTTCCCACAATGTCAGAACCCTTTAAGACTCTGATGTATCCACTTTTGCAGTGAAGTGAGCTGCTGTGGCTAGCCCCAGTTATCGGATGGGAAACTGAGGCAAAAAGCAACTCAAAGTAACAGCAAAGATGATGGAAGAAAGCAGTGAAGCAAGAATGTTAATTCAAGCCGTGAAACCATTATGGAGCAATTGAAAACAACACTTCAGGTAGGGCCTACTTAAAAAAGCTCCACCACAGGTGGATTGCTAATAAATGGAAGGATGACACTACTGGCCCATGTGTTGCCTGATACCACTTGCATGTGGCCAGCACCGGAGCAGCAAGCATGATACCTAGATGCTGTATCTCACTGACTGCTGCTCCCTTCTGTAAGTGGCAGCAAATCACTTAACCTCCACTATTCAGTTTTCTTTCACAAAAATGCAATAAAATGCTTAGAGGTTCAGGGATGAATGAAAGAAACACAAACCAAAGCAACAGAGAAGGAAATACTGTTTTCTTTAAACAACTGCTAAGGGAAAAGGCGTAAGATTACACCTCAAATTATATCAATAAAATATGAAGATACATCTTTACTAAATAATTCAATTGATAAAGAAATGTGTGTAAAGAAATATAATCAAAGTCTTGGGGACTTCAAACACATCTGTAGAGAGATGAGATTTGTAGAAATGAAATACAAACAAACTGGAAAGCCAATACAAGCCATGAATTCCTATAGCCCAGAGGTCTGGCAACTTGCATGTGCTGCATGTAGAAACAGGAATGTGTGCCCTGGCAGAGGTGGCTGGACAGGGGGCTGACGAAAGGTCACTCATGGGAGCACACTCTGAGAATCAGAAGATTTAATCATAATCTGGCCAGCTTGTGTGTTGATGCTAATTTCCTTTGCATCTGTGTCACAGTCCATAAAACGGGGGTAAGGGCAGGTCTGTTGTGGGATGCTGGGATGGTTCATGTATGCATAATATTGAAAAAGCTAAAGATGCACAAAGGAGGGTAATTGTTTGCTAAGCAGACAAGAAGAGTGAACTACAATGGATGATAACAGGCAGGCATTAATTGACTCCTCTGTGAAAGTACTGCAGGAAAGCACCAAAGCTGGTGCATTGCAGGACAGATCATGCAAAACACAACCAGCAACTTCCTGAGCTAGAGCAGAGGAAGTAATCCATATGGAGGGAGATGGAGCCATGGCTGTGAGCCAGTCCCACTGCAGGGAAATACAGGAGCTTTACCAGCTGATGTTTTACACTGCAGTTGGAGATACAGACAGATCATTGATATGCATGGTATCTCACCCATGAAGGGGATTACAAAGAATAAGCCAAACTACTTTTAAAAACAACTCTTTGGATAGCTGAAGAGCAGATCTTGGCTTGGGTAGGGCAGCTAGGGAAGACTGACAACTGATGCGTAGGGATCAGATACCATAGTTGCACTCATACATACACAGAGGCTGGGAGCTGCAGAGTTGAAACTGGTTCAGAGAAGCTATCAGATTCCCAAGTCCCATCCCCAAATCTGTCAGGATTTGTGAGTGACAGGCTGCAGGCAGATTGTGGGGGAATCAAGGTGAAAGGGAGGCCCTTGCGCTACACCAGATAGCAGTTGCTCACCCCCATCCCATCTCATCACCATTTTTGCCTTGTATTGTTTCAAGGCCTATTAATATTCATAAGAGCCGTTCTATTGTGTTTGCACTTTTCTATCATGCTCGCAGGCCTGATTCCTTCTTGCTGTAATAGGATGCAAACCTCATGAAATCAGATCTTATTAGCCAAACTCCATCAGATGCCCTCAGCAATGCAGTAGCTCAGTCTCCACTACTGAGAAAGTGAAAGGGAAGCCTTTCACATTGTTGACATCTGTAGAACTCTTAATCTAATACGACATTTCAATCTTAAGAGCAGAAATTAATAGGAGTAAAACACAGTGCAGGGAATGCCACTGAATGCTGCTGAGTCAAGCCCCACAGCATCACAGCCAAGAGATACAAAAAAGTCCTTGGAAAAAACTTTCTAATCCTAGCTTGCAATAAACGTGATCGAAGAAAGGTGCTGATTCATTAACACCTTTATCTCACTGATGGAGGACTGCTGACATACCCCCAAATGAGTTCCTCCAAACTCTCTAAGAGCAAAATCTCTTGGCTTTCTCCCACATGATTGCGATTCTATCCTGGTGTACAACCTCACCCCGGTGGCTTTGCACAGAGAAAACTGAAAGGAATGAGCAAGAAAAGGCAGCACTGAGAAGTGGTGACCTTGTTCACTGTTTCTGCTCCCTGCCCCTCCTCAGCTTTAAAACCACTGACCTATCCAATGTGCATGCATTTTCAACTCCTGGTCTTGAAGAGCTGAGGAGGATGAGATTAGAGCCTGCAGTGCAGCACCAATGAAGATGCTCTGCACTTATAGAACATGTGCCTTTAGTCCTGTCTTATGTCTGCTCCATGCATCAGATGTGATAAAGATGCTATAGATTGATTTTTCCAGATCTCAGGTAAAGTCTGTACCTCTGGTAGTAAGAAAAATCATTGCTGGAGTTGGAAAATGAACAGATTTTGCAAGTCAGTGAGTGAAAACAAATTAAAAATGTACAGTGTCACATTGCCACTGTGTCACTTTCCTAAGTAGAACAGTACATTAACATGTTCATTCCGAAAGAATTTCCAGCTGCAGTAGCTAACAAGGACCTGGATAGGAAGCTCTCACTCACTGCATAAGAGCTGCTCCAGTCTTGACCCTGAATTGCCCAAATCTTTCCTGCTTAATTCATGACCTTCACACTGTATCAGCAATAACTTACAGCAATTTGATGGAAAATTGCTGACCTTAAATACCCAGGACACTTTGCCAGTCAGGTTTGATACAGAATGGTTCTGTGGTGTATATCTGCTGCTCTCAATACATGGGAGCACGAACTCTTGCCAAAGATCACATCTTATTCTTGGCAGACTGTTGAGAAAATGAGACGAAGCCCAAATGGATCCAAATTGCTGACAGCAGAGCTGGGATTCAGTCACAGCCTTTCCCATCTTGGAGGAGTAAAAGCTCTCTCAAATCATGCACATTACCAAGAAGTCCTGAGTGCATGGACTCAGGAGTATCTTATCTTTAGTCATTTCTAGTTACAAGCTTTAAAACATCACTTTAAAAAATCTGTGGCATGAACATCAAAGGAAAGGATACCTGTTGCTATTATTATCTATTCATACTTACAGCAAGGAAATTCAGCCATACCATAGGACCATTCTCTCTAACTACAAGTATTCTTCCACGTGTATTTAAGAGATAAGGGGAACTGGTACTGTGACCAAAGGATAGCTGCAATGTTTTAAAAAATATCTAAAAATATTTAGATTTTCAAATTACTGTACAAGGTGCATACTTAAATTTTTGGCCACTTGAAACTGTTAAAGTTAGTCAGACAAGAGTGGATTATTGTATCAGTCAAGGCTTTGTACAAGGTTAGCACTTCAGTTCACCATCCCAATGTATAAAGTCAGGAGGGACAGGGAATTCTGTTACATAAGATAGTTTTAGGAACACTGCTCATCTCAGCCTAATTGCCATTTTCTCTGAATCAAGATATCTCTGATTAATTTGCAGACCTCACAAAAGGTTTCTCCAAAACACAGGAATAGGTTCTTGGAGCAAAATTACAGGATACTGCAGCAGCTGCTACCTCAAGGTTGTATGTGCAGCACACTGAAATCATCATCTCAGCAGAGTATGATAAAGAACACCCTCTGGATCCCAGATAGCCTAAACAAATGCAAACCTTCCCAAGCCTTTCAAACAGTGTCACAGAGACATAAAACACCCCTTGACACTGTGTGGCCGTTGTTACTTGTGTAGCATCTGGAGAAAAAGATGTGTTGTGCTTTCCCTGTTGCATTCAGCTACAACTTTCAGAAAACTCCTTCCTCAAGCTGTGCCAACATCATTTAGGTTGTTGGTGCACAAACAAGGAGGTAAACAACAACAACCACAAAAAAATTGTGTTAATTTCAAGCTCCATTAGAAATGCAGGGTTTGGCAGCAAGAAAAATCAATGTTTGTCCAGTGGAAAAAAATAAACCACCAAAACTGATAGGGACAAAAGGGCTGTTTTCAAGTTTTTAAGAGGATGTAAAAATACTGGTACTCAATATCCTCTGAGCTGAGGAAAAATTATTTTCTTATCACAGAGACTATTCGATTCTGATACAGGGAGTATTTTCATGCAAATTATCTAGCCCCAGATACTGTCTGGCAATGTTTTCCTTCCTTGTACATCTGATCATCCTCCCTGGCCTCATTTAGGGAAGCAGCACTTTAATTTCTGAGAAATAGCAGGTCCCTATTAGACCCACAGTTTGTTCATCTTCAGGAAAAATCACAGTCATTTTCTGCCATGACTAGGTTAATTTGTTTAAATGCAGCAAAACTCTAAAGCTCTGGGCCCTCCCAAAGCACCAGTGTGCATTAGGCTAAACTGCAATCTACCTCATGTATGAATTCACCAAACATTGGGGCTGCTATCTAGTGGAAGAATCCCAAGATTTGCACTCCCCAGCAGCCTGCTTGTGTGCTGCACGCCAGACCCTGCCCTTGGCTATGCAGACTTAGGAGGCTCCTCTTCCTTTTAATGCGCTCTGCATGACCAGGAGCCTGCCCCTATGGCACAATTCAGTTCTAAGGAGTTGCTTGGAGCATAGGTGACTGATCCACTCTCTGCAGCTGCCATCTTGAGCACTTATTTTTCCTTACAGAACCATTAAAATATCCTCCTGCCTGAAAAAAAAAAAGACAGGCAAGCCAGAAAGTCTAAACTACCCTGTTTAAAATCAAACAGATATCATAATTTTTCTATCCTTTGCTGGACATTATTAGTTCCCTGCTGGCACAGTCCAGCATGGACAAAGAGACAACTACATATTGTGTGAACAAGCTGCAGTTAAGAGAAAGTCTATGACATTAAATGTGTTCTCCTGTCAATGGCTGGAAGCTGAACCCTCCTTGCCTGCAAGTATTCCTACAGGAGTGTGCAGACAGAAGTTCAACCAGAGATGAAATCCAGCTGTTCTGCACAGCAGTCCTGAACCAAAGAGAGACCTCCCTGACAAAAAGCAAGTAATAATTCCCCTTTGTGCTCAACAGATTGTCTGTCTTCACTGTCAAGAATGAAAAATATCTCAGAGAAGATCCATTTAACAGAGACTACACATTAAAGGACCCATACCAGAGGGAGCTAACATTGTCCTCTGGCAAGTGCTCCCTAATTTTCTATGAGAAGTATCACATCGTGTGTCAGCTTTAAACAACTGAAAGATCTCCAAGTAAAGTGGAACTTTTGGAAATCAGAGAGCCAAGATCAAAATGAAATGCACCAACACTTGGAGTTAAAGCCCATCTCAAAGTGCTGGAGGATTTCTCACCTTGTATCTCAGTTAAGAGAAGGAATGCTGCTACTACTGAAAAGGCCAACACCTGACACTGAAACGCATAAATCAAATCAGAATGGCTCGCTTCCAGATTAAATGTACAGCACTGGGATGTGTAAGCTTCCCCCTCCACTTGCAAAGCTAACTAGTTGCTTTGCAGCTTGACTTCCTGCATGTTTTTAAATGAGCCATAGCAAAAGTGAAGATGCTTAGCCTCCAATGTAGACAAATCCAACTGGGGTATCAAGGGGAAAGCATAAGCTAACACATGCGAGGGATCCGCTAAAGTCTCAGATTGTATCAGTAAGTAAACAGACAGTTTTGCAACTCTTACCAGCATCTTCTTAGAGTCTGTTGATGTAGACTTCAACAGTGAAACAGCATCTGTTATGCAAGATCAACTAAAGAAAAGACTAGCCTGTTCTGGTGAGGGAGGGTAAGGTCAGCAGCTGAAGAGATTCAGCAGCTCTTGCTTCAGAGAACAAGCACAGCCATGTGTCAATTCATTCACTAATTCAGACACATCAATTTAGGCTAAGTCTGTCTTCAATTTATAACTTTCTGCATTTTGACAGCCCTCTGGGACTGCTAATTCATTTGGTGTCTGTAGAGTATGTAACAAGGGATGGAAAAACTAGCCCAAATATATTATCCAGGCAGCAAAGTGGAGAGAAGACACCTTCAGTAGGAAGTCTTTTTTTTTTTTTTCTCCCATTAAAGGACTTACTTTTCTTTAAACTAGAACAGCTAGATGTAAGGTTCAAAGGTGATTTTTCATTATAAAGCTCTATTTCCAGGACTCAAAAATTTCTCAAAAGATTAACCTCTCATATTCAAATTCTGCAGGCCTGCACTCTCTTCAAAGACACTCGTTTCTTGGGACACTTGATCAAATTGTTTCTGACCTTTTCTAGTATACTGAGAAGCAGTGAGGAAGCAAGATGAAGGATGGTAGGGGAGGGATATGGAGAACAGGAAAAATTCTCATAGAAGAAGAATTCTTGTTAGCCTATTCTTGAACAGCTTCACAATCAAAAGGTTTTGAAGTTGAAATTGGCATGGAAATATTTCTGCCTGAAGGATTTCAAAGAATAATCCTGGAAGGGTTCCTTGGGCATGGCCTGACTCCAGTGAGAATTGGTTTTCATTTGACCCAATTATACATGTTTAAGAAGCACATGCTGAGTATGCCTGTGGGGTTTTCTGGTAAGCTCATTAAAGAGTTGATTTTGTCCTACACTGAGTGCTCTACCTCAGTCCTGAAAAATGCTTCATAAAACTATGAGACTCACAAAAGTCCATGGAACACTGCATATTCCTTCACATTGAGCAGGTGTCTATGTGCTTTGCTGGATCAGACTTGACTTGTGGTTTTCCATAAATTCAACCTTTGGCCCCAGAATGGCTTTCTAGCAAAGACCCTGATCTCCCCAAAATTTTGCAGATGTGGCATAGTTCTTTCAACAGACTTTTCAACCCATTCAATATAATCCAGAGCTGGTCACAAGCTAAATAATAGTAATAATAATGATAATAATGATGGTGATGCTAATAATAATACCACCCCAAATGTGTTGAAACAGACATTTCATGAAAAAAATATTAACTGAGAGAAAGATCTGCTTAAGCCAAGTTCAATATAAATTCCTTCAGCACAGAAGAGAGACAACCGGAAACCTTTGCCTTGCTCAACAGGAAACATTCTAGTTTATACAGAATACAACATGCCCTTTATAGTGTTTGCTAGAAGGAAAAAAAAAGTTATGAAAACGAATGGTTGGATTCACAAAACTGGTAGTGCATTTAGTTTATATGTAATAGCTCAGAGGCTAGAGCATTCACCAAGGATAGAAAAAACCCTAGGCTTAATGGTCCTAAAGATTCAAATTTTTATCTCTAAATCGCTATATACTTCGGCTACTTTGTTTTTGGAATGGGCTTATTTAGTGTTTTCTTCTATGCAAAAATAATTAACCATGTAGTGGGGAGAGAAGTGGAATTAAAGCACTCTTCCTGTCAGCTCAGCATTCTCACCACCAGTATTTTCACAAGGCTGCCAGAAGCACAACTAAGGGCATTTGCCTCAAAACACCCTCCAACTTGTTCAAAAAGGAACTTTTGTAAGGGATGGAAACTCTTCTGACCCGAAAGGATGGACTTACATCTGTCTCTCCTATTTCTCTGTGAGTGTTTAAGCTAGAGTATTCCATAGGTAGGATAGGATCCAGAGAGTAATTTCTTATGATATCTCTTTGCCTGCCCCTTGCTGTTTCCTCACGGAAAATTACTAGAAAATATGAGTTAAAATGAAGAAATGGTTAAGTAGTTACTTCCCATCCCTCTCCCCCAAAAAACTTACAAAAAAAATTGTTGCTAAGCTCAACCATATATGAAAAGTAATTGCAGTTAAAAGAGCATAATTTAAATTTTAGTATGAGGCAATGGACCTTAGCAGACCACAGATGGACTTTATTTCACTGGAGGAAGAAGGAAAGTTGAATCACACATAGGGTTAATGCAAGACTGCAGACAATTTAGATCCCTATTTATTTACCTTAGTCCCTAAATTACAGCTAAGGAGTACTGCATTCAGCATACATACAAATGGTCAAATTAGGTTCATCATTAGCTGCCTCAGCTCCAGGAAAGAACATGCCTAATAAGGTTACTTGCAAAATTATCGGTTTAAATGATTTACTGAAAATGTCTGTAAGAGGTCCAATGCAGACACACTGTGACAATGAAAACCAGGAAACCTAGCACAAGAAAATTAAAGTCCTACGAATGTTTCTAAACTTCCATACAAATTACCATATTCCATTATAGTGCATTATTTGAGAACCATTGTCATAGGACTATTAAATATAAATTGTAATGCAAATGCATCAAAAAGCAGAGATAGGATTTCTCTGCGAAAACTGATGATACATATTTTCTGAATTTTGCACCCTTTCTCTTGCATCCGTAATGTTCTCCTAGAGGATACTTTCTCTTTGACTGTATAGAGTCCTGTACTCTCTATTGATCCATGGTAGGGCACAGCCTATCAAGTTCAAGTGCAAGTTCAATATAAACCACTTACACTGTAAGCCTACAACTCTTCCAAACCACAGCAAATATAGAAACTGCTACTAGATCCCAGACTGCTGCAATACTGAGAGTTTCCAAGTTATCTGCTGAGATGGTTCTTAATGCATTTTTACATTTTCACCCTGGAGGGGTGCAGAGGGGAAAGCCATGGCTAGATGAATGAAACAGTAATAGCCATACTCAAACTACTCTTTTGCTGGCAACAACTATCACTAAAGGAGAAGCTGGTGGAAGAGCAAACCCATTGGGTAAATCCACGTGCTGCAAGCACCAAATGGTTCAAATCCTCTGTGGACCATGAAACAGGTGAATGTTTGATAGAAATATCATTTGAGAAAATAAAATCCCTACTCAGCTTAGCAATGAAATATACTGATTATTTCACCTGTTGGAGGAATAAATCTGCAGCATGCACCAATTACATCTAGACCGTGATGTGAAAAAACTCCCAAAATGGTTCCTGAGGAAGCAACATAACCATTTACATGAAAAAATTTACTGTACACCGAGACATTGCATTTCAAGGGTCACTGTTGTTGCAGTTTAATTTGCCTGCCCTGTAAGTACTGCCCAGACATTGTGTTACGCTGATGTACTACTCTACTCCATGAACTGAGGTCCTGCCAAGCTTGGAGCAATCTTTTAGAAGTCAGCCATTAGATTTCATCTTCAGGATGTCTTTGAAAGGAATGATGTAAGACCCAACGCAAAAACTGGGCATTAAGGAGTGGGAACACTATGAAAAATGCACCACAACATGAAGCCACTCATAGAAGATTTTGGACAGACCTCAGTAAAAAATGGGATTTTGTCTGGTCATTTTTTTGTAAAGGAGTAGCAGAAAGGGCAAGAAATATGAAATGTAAAAGAAAAATGAAGGTTCTTTAATGACATTTGGAAATCAGTGGACAGCAGGCAAACATTCTACCACTCCCATCAGTTACATGGCCATCGAGGTCCTGCTGTTATTCTCTAGCTGTGTGACTTCAGGTAAGCTATGAAGACCTGGTAAGCAAGAGCCAGATGAACAAACAAACCCATGTGCTGAAGCTGTGCCACCATTACTAACCACAGCTTTTTTCTAGTGTTCACTCTGAAGATTTTTCTCTCTCTTTGCTCTACCTCCTGTTTCATTTCACCTGTTCCCACTCCATCACAACTCCCCGTGAAGACCTGCTTCCACAGGTACTGTGAGCAAATCCTGTCCAATATCCTACCTAAAGGTAGGCAAACAAGGAGCGATCTAGCCAGTGCAACCACACAAACCATCACCTTGCACAGCATCTCTCTTCATCTGGATTTTTGTAAACTTTCTCGAGAAGAGATCTTCATTTATTTGTCATGTCCAGTACTAGAAGAAAGAAAGAGAAGATCTAAAGAGGCAACTTCCATCTAGTTTTCTGACAGTCACAGAAATAATGAACAGCTGTAAAGCTGATTCATGGCAGGAGATACAGAGCAGAGGCCGATACAATTATTTTGTAAGCCCAGGTCTGAAGACAGAATGTGCAACTGTGTCTGCAAAGCACAGGAGGAGCCCTGAGATGAAACCTATTCACTGGTTTGAAACATGTCCACAGAGGTATTGTCTTGCTCTCAGAAGTAAAAGAGAGCAGGGAAGAAATGGAAACCACACAAGGGGAAAAAATTTCCTATAGATGTTTCCTAAGGATTTTTGCAGCTACCATCTGGTTTGAAATGGAGGGTTTAATTCCATAATTTGACAAGTAGGACACATTTTATAAGTAGGAACAGGAAGAGAAGGTAGTTTGGCATCACAGTAAGAATTGAGGCAAGTATGGTGTTAGCCTGTGAGCCAGACACAGAATTAACATCTCATGAATGAATCATGCTATACAGACTGACAATCTGACAAAGCTAACCTGAGCTACACCAAGAAATCAAGTCTCTTGAACTACCCAGTCCTTTGTCTTAATCAGCACCTGTGTCTGGTGCCTCTTCATCCCTAACGCATTTGTTTATAGAGTTACAGTCTCGAGGCCCAACACTGGTGAACCATGGGTGACAGTCATTTTGCAACAAGCAAAAATCCTGTGGCATGAGCTGTCTGAACACATTTGGTTGGTGTCTGTGTCAGAAATGGTTGTGCTCTGATAGGAAAGATCTAAAAAGGCATGGGGTCACTGGGGAGAGGAGTATTGAATAAGAGATGGACCCAGACAGATCAGCAAAGTCCTTACATTACTATTTGTCCCTGCAATAAGTCCAGCCTAAGAAGTCATGTACTAGGGATTAAATCCACTAGAAATAAGAACAGTGAAGGGATCAGGCAGCACCTGTGACCAGAACTCAAGAGCGTATCAATTCTGCATTTCCACGCTCATGGCACCAGAGGAAAAAACACTATGGCTACAACTGAATCATACTCTTGATGATTCACTCACAACAACCCTAGGGCACAACAAAAAACTGTGGCTTCCACAGTCTGCTGTCTCTCATGAGGACTGAAATTTCAGATAGCCATGACTTGAGCTCAGATGTGCATTGCTGTCAGCATGAACAGGGGAAGAAGAAAAAACTAAGCACAAAGAGTTTCACATTTGGGCTTTGTGAAGGCTGCAGCAATATTCTAACATGTGCATCACTAGCTACACTATATGACAGTACATACAGGCCTTTGGGTCAAAACATTTTCCCAAACACCTGGAAAAAGTGTTGCACTAAGAACTGCAGTAGAGCTGAGGGTTCAGAGGGGAAAAGATAGCATAAGCACAGTATTTAAGGTGACAAGAAGTTCAGGTGCCTCTTTACACAGTCAGAGAAATTTTCTTTCATCACCGCAAATGAGATTACACCACTGGGGACAAAAACACTGCGCAGACCCACTGTTGTGAACCCTAGCCAGGCATCATGTCTTTGCACTGGGTGACAACAAACCTGGAGCAGACCTATGCAAAGAACTTTCATCCCATAATTTGATACATCTGGTTTTCCTCCATTTTTCTCCAAGCACAAGTTATCAGGAGGCTGGCAGCAAAAATCTTTATCTGCTTTGAAGTACTTGTGAATGCTTTCCACAGTCTGTTGTTGTTCTACATGCAAGTACTGTGCCAGCATGGTAGGTTTCAAACTGTATCCTGCAGAGGGATGGATCATTTGTCTTGTGACTGTCCACAGGCAGCAGGAGGGGGATGCAGTGAAGAGAGGGGGCTGGTTTGGGGAACAGGGGATGGAGAAACGGAGCTGCCATGAGAGGAAGACAACTGGCAGGGAGAAGAGGAAAAGGAACTTGTGGCTTCCAGGAATACTAGAAGTGGGCCACAACTTTCTGCAAGAGTTCCAGGACAAGACTCAATCATAATAATGACTGTCCAAGATACAGCACCTTGCTTTTACTCTTCTGGGAAGCTTTACTTTCTGTTTTCTGAGTTCACCTGTCTGCTATCTGGAGTTTTCTTAGACAGCTGCAACTGTGCAGTCCTTGAGCTACCCCTGACACAGTCATCTCCTCCCATGCGCATCTCTCCTGCTGTGCTTCTACAGCAGGTTCCCTTCTTGAGAAGACATTCCCCAAGATCATGTTTTTCCAAGTGGAGAACAGTGTAACAAGTGATTATCAAACAGTTTAGTAGGACGTGGAGATTGGGGGAGGAAGTGGCAGATTAAAGAAAAAGTTATGGATGTGGATGCAATTTCCAATGTGAAAGCAAATAACATTCTGAACTGAACAATTCAATACACTACTCAAAACCCATGCTGCTTGAACATCCAACTCAAACATTACCTTTTGTGGGTAGGAAGGCTGGCAAAGCTTGAGTGCTCTGAAACCCTCCAAATGCCAATGAGAATGAGAAAATCACTCTTAAATTAGAATGCATGCTCATGCAATGTGGCTCATGCCACAAAATAACTCAGGAATATAATTTTTCTCATACACCCTTGTTTGGTACCTCTTAAAAAGGGACAAAAGTCATCTCTTCTGAAGAGATGGAAGTTGCACTAAATTCATACAATAAAGTGAATCCTAGGCTCTTGGCCTTATCACTTAGAACAACGTGGTATCATTAAGCAATAACTCCTTGAAAACACAGCTTAGTAAGTGAAAACAAATAGCTCAGAAATGCAAGGCACCCAGGAGTTAATTTCTCTAAGTAACAGAGAAACAGAATCCACCTACATTTCTGACATCTTCCATTAGTAAGTTTTCTAGATGAGCAATTCATGACACTGAAGAAACGAGAGCATTAGAATGTGAAATGAAGGGTGATGGATGGAGACCATAGCAAAGAAAATGATAAATCATGATCTGAGCTACAGATGTGCAATTCTGGGGAACACAGCTTCTTCAGACTCCACTGGATTGTGTTAAACCACAGCTTTCCAATTACATCCCTCTGTATTCTTCTGCTGTGAAATTAAACCAGGGATGCAGCTATCATGAATGAACTATGACCAAGAAGAAATTAAGAAGTCCTCAATATGCCACTGTATAAATCAACGAGGAGCACACATTTACAATACTATGCACAATTATGATTTTTCCATCTTGAAAAGGACATAATGTTGCAATTCTGTTGGTTGAGAGTTATAAAGCAGCTTCCAGATGAGAAGGAAATAAACAGTTTAGATCTCTGCAGCTTGGAAAAGATATGACTGAGGATGAATATGATAAAAAGCTTTAAAACCATGAATGGCATATGGAATTTGAACAGGGGATGATTATTCATTACTTTTTATACCACACAAACAAGGCGGCAGCCAGTAAAATAATCAAGCAGCAGGTTTAAAACAAATGAAAGAAACTATTTTTTAAGACAACACACACTTGAATTGTGGAATTAAATGGATTTCTCTGGAGGTCAAAAGTATAAATGGCTCCAAATGTGATTAGATAAATTTGTTGAGGACATGTCTATCAGTGACAATCAAACATGAGTGTTCAGACGGAGTATTTGGCTAAGCAAATGCCTAAAATGCAGATTGCTAGAAGCTAGAGAGATATACTAGGGAATAATCAACCCAAACTTCCTCTAGCAGTGAAGAGGAGAACACACACTAACAATTAAAAGCCTCAAAAATGTCTCACTCCAAGGGGAAGTCTGACCACCACCCCAGGCAGATTCGTCGTGGCCTGTGCAATGGCATGCTGAGTATCGCAGATCACCTTGAGAGTGCCAGCTAAAAGAGATTTAAGGACAGGATAAATCAATTTCACTGTATTACAGAACAAAGTCAATTATTTGGATTATACAATTAAGAATAAAAACATGCAGTACTTCTGAAGGAGCTCTGCCATAGACTTCCAGTGCCTCCTTGAATCTTGGGAGTGTCCGTTTTTTGTGATGACTCCCAGTCTTTTGGAGAAATTAGGAAAATAACAATAGGGAATTAATACCTACTTGAAATGGAATTCTAGATTTCTGTTCTGCACCCCATCCAATGCGTCCTCCCACATTAAGGTGTAGAGGATGAACCCAGTAACACTTCACTATTGAATATTATTTCGGAGAACTAAGTTGGAGATGCTTCCTAGGCATGGGGACAGAGGGTTTGAATTCACAATGCAATATGGTGTCTCATGTATTCAAATCACCATTTAAAAGTACAGTCTCACTAAATGCCTAGAATTGTTTTTTCCTTAGGGCAAAAACACCTGATGATAACAAAGACACCTGATATTGCCATTCCTATCCCTCACCCACTCTTTAACACAGGTGAAGACACTATCCTGCAGCCAGAGTTAAGTGACATAAAGGAGAAAGGCAAAGGAAACAACTCTAAATGCATCTGGGGATGGGTTCACCTTTGGTTGTCAGAGACTTTTTAGATGCAGAGATTTCTTATAACTTACTACATGCTTGGATTATCACAGATTAGCTTGCTTCCCTAGACAACAAAATCTTCTTTTTGATCTCACAGCACTGTACAAATCACCAAGCATAAAACATACACATCCTATAATGATTTTCTGATAATCTTATGACCTCTAACAGGGTGCATGATGCAACTTGATGCCATACATCACATTCATATTGCTGATGACTCACCTGACAATAGGGAGTTTAAAAATCATCACCTTTTTCCTACAAATGCAAATGAAACATCACATGTTCATCTGAGAGTTTTTCTCAGCTGTTCAAAGCGTTTTGGGGTTGACTGTCTTACACTTAAGTCTTTCACCACTACTGTCAGAGCTTCAGAGAAAAGTTCCTATGATATCACATGTGAGGTTTTCAACTCCTCTTGGGCAGCACACAGAAACCAAACATGACACACAGACCAGACAAAAATTTAAAAAACGTGTGTCTGCTGCACATAAAACTCTGCTTGCCCAGTGGAGGGACAATCCTGCAGAAAGTCATGTGTAAAGCATCAGAGTAACAGCTCTGAGCAAAGTGAAGAGACCTAGCCTTACCTGCTATATTGTTACTTAATGTACATGTGCATCATTTTCCTGACGCAACTTGCCATTGAGCTATCCTTGTTTTGCTCATTTCACTTCCTATATTCAAAATGTCACCAGCCATGACCTCCTAATAGTCATATCACACTGAAAAAGGCCAGTGACTCCCAGACACTAATTTTTTTTCCTGGCACATTAAGTATGTATCAAATGCTTTCAGGCCCAGTACCTATGAAGACAATGTTGTTCAGGTCTCCATGGGCACTGTCTGTGCCCCATTACAGTTGTCAGTCTCTGCAAGGTACAGTTGTTGCCATATATAATCTCCTCTCCTCAAGACCAGTATCTCTTTCAGACCCTTCAGTCTTCTGCACTCTGATTTTTTCAGGTCATTGTAAATTCTTGACTTTGTATTTGCATCCCAGTCTCCAGAGTGACTGGGGCCCTGCATAGTCTCACAAGGTGGGCAGGCAGCTCAGCAGCCAGAAGCCCAAAGAGCCAGTGCCAGGAACTCTTTGAATATTGGTATGGCTCAGAATTCATTTGGTGGTTTTGCTTCCTACTTCACCCTAAACTTGGATAAACAATGACCAGGATGCCAACCTGTGACCTCTGTTCCTTCACCCACTATCTTTCTTACGCATTCTCACTGGATAGGTTTCTCCTTTGCTTGGACTGCAAGCTCTACTGGGAGAGACAACATATCTCATATTCTGGGGAAAAATCCAATACATTTTGACAACAACAATAGGTTTCAGTGATAATTTTGCACATGCAAGTGCTGCAGAATTAGGTACAACCTGACAATATTTGGTCATAAGAGCCATGACATCTTTCAGAAAGATCTGGTTTGGAACAGTTATGAGCAAAGCAAAGAGACAGCACTCACACATTGTGAGCCCACAGACTTGGCATCTACCTTGGCTCACAAGCTTACTGCAGTCATGAAAACATCGAAACAGGTAGGGTGTTTTCATGTTGAGAAACCTTGCTGGGAAACTCATACTGTGAATAGTATGCTGGGTGTAAGGCAGCTAGAGAAAGAGCTCAAGACAGATGGGTTGCAGAACCATGAAAGGGGACACTATCAGAACAAACACAAATCTGAAGCAAAGGGTCAGATTTTTTCCTCCCTGAACTGCTCAGCTTTGAGTTTTGCCAGTCAGGAAGCTAGAGTGCACTCTGAAAAGCAAAGATCTAGTGCTTATAAAAAACTGTTACATTTCAAACACATCAATTTGCAAGCATCCCTCATGTGAACAACTTCTGCTACTCAAATTTTTCTTTTAAATGTAATGAATATAAAACTGTTGTGCATTAAACCAAAAGAAGATGCTATGTTCTCTTATTATTTTCTTCATTGCTGTCCCTGAAGTCTCACCATAAACAATCCTTTTGTCCTCCAGGTATGTCACAAACACAAGTATCTGCAGACAAAACCATTTTCAGCTCCTTTTTCAGAAGTGAATGTTCTTTGCACCCTGTAGTGCATTATCTCTAAAACATCTTCCAAAGATCAAATCCATCCCACAGTTCCTATAAAAGGTCACGTTTTGCAATGCAGCCTATAGAACAATGACATTTCAAGGATCAAAGAAAAGGTTAAAATATTCCTATAAATCTATTCTTGGGACTTTTAAGTATTTTCTACGCAGAGGGAAATGTCATTTTTCTTCAGGAGCAACTGAGGGCTCTGTGACGAGTAATGGGTCTGTTATGTTTTATATGGTGAAAGCAAGATGCACTTCACTCCCCAACTCATGCAAATGAAACCTAATTTAATTTTAAACCTCATTTATTTATTTAGATTTAATCTAAAACTCCCACATCAAAGCAAACAGAAAAACAACAAATACTACTGGGGCCTTAATAAAAAGAAATTGCAGCAAGCCAAAATAAAACTCAGAGGAGCAGCTTCTGCATAACGTTATAAATTATGGCCTTGTAGAGCACCCCAGCCCGTGAAATCCTTTACTCAGTCAGGCTGACGCCGAGTGAATGCTGAGGATTTAATTCAGTCGCTTAATGCTCCATAAATCTGAGCTGGCATTGAATTTTGAGATCTGGAGCTCGGTGGTTAGAATTACAGCAGTGAGGTGGAGAAGCTTTTGCGGCGAGAAAGCAGACAGTACCCTCTCTGGGCTCCCAGGGGGCCATTTCCAGGTTCTAAATGAAATGAGCTTATGGCTCCCACTCACTTCTTAATTAGCACTAAATTACACTCACAGAGACGGCAGATACTGTGCACAGGGGAAAAAAGGTGGCAGGCTAGAAAAGATTGGGGGATAGCAGGATGCCACACTTTCTATTCCCCTTGTTCACAGTGGCATGACTGTCTCTTCCCAGCTGCCTGGGTCCCTCTGGCTCACTATGCATTTCTAACTTCACAGGTTCTTCATTTGAAAAAATGTGTGAAGGAAAACTGAATGGCTCAGGAATCAGAAGGAAAACATAAAACTTCATAGTTTTTGCTGGAATTGGCTTTATTCACACCAGTTCCTAGTCAGGCAAAACTCTCCACAATAAAAATCTAAATACTGCAGATGCTAATGGGCAGTCTTGCTCTTGGCAAGCCACATGGAGGACTGAATGATCATTTCACTCTTCAGTTCCTGCACAACAAGGATAAAACCCATTGGCAGGAGAAGCACTCTATGCATTTTAGTCCAGTTTGTTTGATGAACAGTGCACTTGTTCATGGTTACAAAGCAGAACAGTTACAAAGCAGAACTATTTAACTTTACAATGCTGGCATGAAAGTCTTTAGGAGTAAGGTATTGAGGGCATGAACCTGATAATGGCCAGAACAGAAGCTTACCTCCACCCTGACTGATGAGAATTCTTCAGAAAGGAGAAGAATGTTCATCCCATTTCCTTTATAAGTCTGAAATTCTCATCTTTCATATTTGTGGATACAGCTTAGGCAACTGGCCTCTGCTCCTTCTTGTAAACATCAACGTTGGGCTGGCACTGGTGTCAATAGTGGCTTTGTGGGGCACCCTAGCAGACTCAGGCTAAAACCAGGGCACCAGAAACCAAGTTTTACAACATTTGGATCACCCGCAGCTCGAGGCAGACCTATTCGGAGGCATCCAGCACACAGGCCACAAGTACTCCTACTCAGCCTAGACACAACCTCCACATCATTCTGTAGATGCTTCTGTGTTACACAGACGGTTTTTGTGAACTCCAGATGATGCATAAAGCCATCCTCAGAATAGCTGAGACCTTTGTGACCACGTTCTAATCTTAGGATATCCCATTTTCAAACTCAGTTTCTGGTTGCATCATAGATTTCATTAAAACCTCATTCTAGATGGAGAATCCTCATCCCAGCATCTGGGTCTGTCACCATGGTCTTCTGCATGGCCATATAGTTTTCCTAATTTATTGAATTCATCACTGTCTGTTTGCTGTTGCTTTTTTTTGGCTTTTTTTTTTTACATATTTCCTTCCCTTTTCTGGATCTTCCTTGTTTATTAATTACCAGTTGTTGAATCACACCAGAAGTCTTCCCAGACTGAACGGCTGAAAGGTTTATTTTTGCACTGCTCCATCTTTTCCTGTGTTCATAATTCCTCATTTACCACACTAATTTCATAAATTCAGTGCTGCACCGGGTTTCTTATTTGTGCCTTTTCCAAATTTTGAAGTATCCAGTTCTGCTGCATGTTCTCCTTACACAGATATTTCACATCCCCTTAATAATCTAGACAGAAACCCTTCGGTTCTTAAAATCCTTGGTACCATCTCTGATCTTAGTAGTCATATTCTACAAACAGGACTTACCTGAGCTGTGACTCGGAGACAAAGGATTTTTATTCCTAAAGACCAGATTGATATACATAGAGTTGTCCAATAGAATCACAGAATGTTAAGGGGCTGGAATGGGCCTCAGAGATCATGTCGTTGCAACCCCACCTGCCATGGGAAGGGACACCTCTCACTAGACGAGGTTGCTCAGGGCCTTATTCAACCTGGCTTTGAACACTGCCAGGGTTGGGGCATCCACTACCTTCCTGGGCAATCTGTTCCAGTGTCCCACTACTCTCATAATAAAAAATTTCTTCATAGTATCTAATCTAAATTTCCCCTCTTTCAACTCATACCCGTTACTCCTTGTCCCATCACTATAGTTCCTAACCAAGAGTCCCTCTTCAGCTTTCCTGGAGGACCCCTTCAGATACTGGAAGGTTGCTATGAGGTCTCCACACAACCTTCTCTTCTCCAGGCTGAACAGCTCCAACTTTCTCAGCCTGTCTTTGTAGGGAAGGTGCTTCAGTCCTCTTATCAACTTTGTGGCCCTCCTCTGGACTTGTTCCAAAAGTTCCATGTCTGTCTTACGTTGGGGAACACAGAGCTGGATGCAGCAGTCCAGGTGCGGTCTCACAAGAGCAGAGGAGAGGGGAAAAATCACTTCTCTCGACCTGCTGTCCACACTGCTGTTGATGCAGCCCAGGACACGGTTGGCTTTCTGGGCTGTGAGTATACTCTGCCAGCCCATGTTGAGTTTTTCATCACCCATCACCCTCAAGTCCTTCTCTGCAGGGCTGATCTCAATGACTTCTCCACCCAGCCTACAGATGTGACTGGGATTGCCATGACTCAGGTGTAGGACCTTGCACATTGCTTTGCTGAGTTCATGAGGTTTGCATCAGCCAAACAAACTATAGATTATGTCCTTGTGCAAAAGAAGTCATTGGACCTATAAGGACCTGTTACTTCAAAGCTCACTTGTCTTTTGTGCTGTCTAGTGCTTACAAGACATGAGGACATGAACAAAAAATTCCAACCTTCAGCACAGTCCTAATAAAGACTTCCATCTAAGATGAAAACAAACCAAATAAACAAACAAAAAACCAACTAAAAAAAGGGAAAAAACCCCTTCTCTTCTCTGCAGGGCTGATCTCAATGACTTCTCCACCCAGCCTACAGATGTGACTGGGATTGCCATGACTCAGGTGTAGGACCTTGCACATTGCTTTGCTGAGTTCATGAGGTTTGCATCAGCCAAACAAACTATAGATTATGTCCTTGTGCAAAAGAAGTCATTGGACCTATAAGGACCTGTTACTTCAAAGCTCACTTGTCTTTTGTGCTGTCTAGTGTCAATGACTTCTCCACCCAGCCTACAGATGTGACTGGGATTGCCATGACTCAGGTGTAGGACCTTGCACATTGCTTTGCTGAGTTCATGAGGTTTGCATCAGCCAAACAAACTATAGATTATGTCCTTGTGCAAAAGAAGTCATTGGACCTATAAGGACCTGTTACTTCAAAGCTCACTTGTCTTTTGTGCTGTCTAGTGCTTACAAGACATGAGGACATGAACAAAAAATTCCAACCTTCAGCACAGTCCTAATAAAGACTTCCATCTAAGATGAAAACAAACCAAATAAACAAACAAAAAACCAACTAAAAAAAGGGAAAAAACCCTAAAGTTAAAACAACTACGTTATTTCAGAATTGCCTTCATTACTTCTGCTAGATGACTTTGCTCTGTAACACACCAATGTATTCTGTTCCACTTTCTTAAAATAAACCACTGGTCTATGGCTTGTCAACAAAGCTCCATTTTCAATCACCCAGAGAGACAAGGCAAAGCACATCTTGCAGTGCCCCTATTGCTATGAGAACGGTTTGGGGGCACTTCAAGCTGAGAATTTCTTTTGCTTTGCCTTAGAGTGATTTCCTGCCTAAGATATGACAGATTTGTGTTGACAACTGGACCT
>NW_008649951.1:127106-132271 GCF_000695815.1 Acanthisitta chloris | reverse complement strand
GAATGGAATATTTATTGACAAGTTTGTGTCTTGCTCTGGATCCAATATTCTCCTCTTTTCATATCAGAGCAACTATTAAAACGATGAAAACTGAAGATGATAACAGAGTTGCTAACAGGAGAATAGACAGTGTAAGGGCAGATCACCTCGCACAGCCTCATTCAGAATACTGCATCTCTGTCACAGAAAGAGTGATAATAGTTTGCTAGTTTCAAGAGGACTTGTGGCATTTACTTTTCATGTTGAGGGTTATACCTCCAGCTTCTGCAGAGGTAGGCTGCAGTGAAAAAAAGCACCAACTAAGAATTCAGCAAAGAAAAAACCACCAGGCATGAAGTGAAAAAAAAAAAATCAATCTTTCCCTTCTACTAACGAATAAATCATAATCCTACCTGTACACAATGTAAAACATCTTTGAACCTTACAGTGCTGCCAGGATTAAAGGAGATTAATTTTTAAGAAATGGGAAAGATATTAAGATTCTTCAACATGTATAAGGCACTGACAGCAGCTGAGCTATGTGGTTTGAGCTGAGAAGCAATTTGCATTATGTGTGTGAGGGAAGAAGGCAGTTGCTTACTTGGGCTGCCTCACGATCTTTACAATCAAGACATAGAAAAGACACACTGACGAGGGCAAAAATTTGCAAGGGAATTCAGAAGACAGGCTGCCCTGTCCTCTTCTCTTAGAAAACTCCAAGAATAAATCAAAGAAAGGATGAAGAGAGAACAAGAGCAGAAAGCTGTCAGGACACTGCAGTTTTTGATTGTTCAGTTTCCACACCAGGGAATCAGGGATCGGTTTCATGTGCTGACCTGACCAAGGAAAATGACAGTGAAGGACAAGGACGTGTAGGAAGGTTGATAGCTGCAGAGTTAGTAGTAGCAAAGGTCTCAGAAATGGTCTGAATAAATCAGCACAATCAGACCCAAATTACAGCCTTTATGTGCTACCACAATATAAATATTTAATAAGAACCAGGGTGGCTAGAAGATCATTATTAATCTGCAGTTAAGCAGTATTAGCAAAAGCAGAGCTTCTGGAGAAGATGAGCTGTTCCAAGAGTTTACACAGGAACACAAGAGGGTAAATTTAGAACAAAGACAACTGGAAAATTTGGTCCTGTAACTGCACTTGCTTTGGAGGTAGAGATTCCAGCGAAGAGGCAGAAGAAACCTAGACAACATGAAGAACAAGCCCCATCTGGGACCATCTCCTTTTTGCTCAGACCCCAAAGAAATCCTGGCACAGGGTGTGCAGCAAGAGCTCCCTGGAGAGCACAGGTCAGAGAGAAAGTCCAGATGTGCAGGTAAGAGTGAAGCAGCTGGGAAGGTCCTCAGTAAGAGATCTGGCTGAAACCTGGAAACCCTGCAAATGCTTTTCCATCCAAGAGTTACAGGGAAGATGTAGAGTTTGGCACAACTAGTAGACTTTGTACAAGTGCAAAATACAGCCCTTATAAGAGCTAGCATAAGAAACACTAGGCTTTAAAAGATTTATTTTTAAGGCTTTACAAAGTAAAGCAGATTCTAACTAAGGCGGTGTCCTTAAAGTGGCTAATGAAATTCTTTAAAATTCTGAGACATGAGATAAAAGACACAGGAGGATGTTGGAAACCAGAAGTTAAATTACAGAACTTCCTCAAAGCAGAGGAAATTGTTCTCTGTAGTGCAAGAGATAAAAAGCAAACGGAGACTAAAACAGAGGCTTAAAAAAAGCCTTTTAAGTTGCAGTCAGTATGCTTTCAGCAAGGTATGTCTTTCTCACATTTTTACTGTATGTTTGTATATAAATAACACTCCTTAATAAAAAAAGTCCAAGCAGAAAACATGAATGTAGAAGATTAATTTATTAGAAAAAGAGTTTATAAGAATTTTTTGGCCTTTAGAAGTGTAAACAGCACGGCAAAAGACCAGACCCAACAGATAGATGAGGGTGGCCATGTTTCCCCATAGCAGATAACATTCCAGTCTGACAAGGAGAGAGCCAAGACAGAAGGCACCTTGCATGACAGGACAGCAGCGATTCAACAATCCACCGAGCACAGAAGACAGCATGAGCTGTTGAACACAAGCACCGTGCTGCCTGCCTTCAGGCTGTGCAGAGGAGAGAGTATCGAGGGACACAGCACACTCGTAGGGCACACAGACAGTACACACAGAATGTCTGTTAAAGGGGTTGCAAATATACAGGGAAATGTGAATGAAGGCACCCTTTGATTTTATTTACAAACCAGGGATGTGGGCTGTGAGGTAGTATGTTGCACCTTGGCTCTCATATTGAACCTGCATTCGTAGAACTGCACCTCAGCCCTTGGCAAGACGGTGCAAGAAACCTACTGTGCTCTCTGGGAAGCAGGAGAGGAGACAGCTCAGTTTCTGTTCTGAACCAGGCTCACCGCCTGATGCTGACTGGTTCCTAAAGATACACAAATTGTCAGTGCATGGATTGTGTGGAGATTAAAGACAAATTCTCAGAAAGCTTTAAAAACGAAGCTCCCTCACTTCCTCCTTCCCTCCAAATTTTGTTACCCCCTCCAGTGTTGCAGAGACAAGACCCCATACTCTGGGTTTGGGAATGCTATAGCCAGACACAGAGAAGCATAGCTGCACTATCCTTCTTTACCAGAACTCTGACTGCCATGCTGGCAACTGGGGAGGCCAGACTGAAAAACTGCCTGCAGAGACAGCAAACACCTGACAAAAAGTCACCCTGACTGAAATGGCACTGTTGCAGCACCCAACATTCTTCTCAGTTGTCAGAAGAGGTCCTTACTGAAAAGTTTCTCTCATAAGGGAAAGCATGAAGGCACTTTGTCACAGGAGGACAGAGAAACCAGAAAGGTGAAGAAAAGCATTACTGAAAAACAAGAAATTCTGTTAGTATGGTAATACCTATAAAATCATGGAGTCTTAGAATGGTTTGGGTTGGCAGTGACCTTAAACAGCATCCAGATCCTGCCATGGACAGGGACACCTTCCACTGGACCAGGCTGCTCAAAGCCTCATCCAGCCTTGTCTTGAACGCGTCCAGGGATGGGTCATCCCCAACTCCTCTGGGCAACCTGTCCCAGTGCCTCATCACCCTCACATTAAAGAATTAATCTTCTTAACATCTAATCTAAGCCTACTCTCTTTCAGTTTGAAGCCACTCTCCCTTGTCCCGTCACTACATGCCCTTGTCAGAAGTCTCTGTCTCGACTGTTTGTAGCTCCCTTTAGGTACTGGAAGGCTGTAATAAAGGTTCCCCAGAGCCTTCTCTTCTCCAGGTTGAACAGCTCCAACTCTCTCAGCCTGTCTTCACAGGAGAGGTGCTTCAGCCCTCTAGTCATCTTCCTCACTCTCCTCTAGACTAGGTCCAACAGGTCCACATCCTTCTTATACTGGACACCTCAAAACTGGACTCAGTATTTCAGCCTGGGGTCTCAGGAAAGAGCAGTAGAGGAGGAGAATCACCTCCCTCAGCCTTCTGGTCACACTTCTTTTGATGCAGTGCAAGATACAGGACACATTGTCAGGGCATGTTGAGCTTTTCATTCATCAACAGCCCCAAGTCCTTCTCCTCAGGGCTGCTCTCAATTCAATCTCTGCCCAACCTGTATATGTACTTGGGATTGCCCCAACCCATGTGTAGCATCTTGTACTTGGCCTCGTTGAACTTCTTGAGGTTGCCATCAGTACACCTCTCAAGTCTATGAAGGCCCCTCTGAATGGCATCCCTTCTCTCCAGTGTGTCGACTGCACCACACAGCTTGGTGCTGTCAGCAAACTTGCTGAGGATGCACTCGATCCCACTGTCCATGTCACCAACAGGGATGTTAAACAGGTGCCAGTCCCAATATCAACCCCTGAGGAACACCACTTGTCACTGGTCTCCACTTGGTCATTGAGCCATTGACCACAACTCTTTGAGTGTGACCATCTAGCCAACTCCTTATCTGCCAAGTGGTCCAAGTAAGTTGCATCTCCATGCATGCTACTGACCAAGCTTGAGTTTCGGTGCTTCCACAATACAAGTGCTTTTAGGGAAATGCTAACTTTCCTCGGGTCTGTCCTTCTCAGAGGCAGGCTGGGCTGTTTTGAATTACTCTGCAAAAACATTTCCTGTATGTCTCTAGATGTAGCGATGAACTAGAAAAGCTATGACCTGAGGTAGATGAAGTTGGAAAAAGATATTATCTATGACTCCGCAAGCATGGATCTCTTGACATATATAACAGTCCTGGGGAGACACCAAGATGTGCCGTGGGACCCTGCCTAAGTTGTGTAACCTGCCTCTGTAGCTCAAGTTACACGGATGTAGAGCTGGATATAAAGCAGAGACCCTATTAAAACCAGATGCGAAAGATGAATGGAACTTTTCTAAAGAAAGATATTATACAACAGGATGAGCATTCATTCACTGGGTAAACTTGTCCTGAAGCTAAAGTAAGGATGCCTGACCCATTATAGGAAGTTAAGGTTCAATAACAAATTAATGAGATCAGCGGCCCCATTAGTCTTCCCATAATGAACAGCAGCTCAAATCAACCCTCCTTCCCGAAATACTTGAAGACATTTTATATTGGCAACAAATTTACCTTATTGAACCTAAAATCATATAAAAGTGATTGAAATGCACTGAACTCAAGACATTCCCTGAAATGCAGAAGGCACTTTGAAACAGTATCACAGCAGAAGGTAGACTGATACCATAAATTAGTGCACTAACCTTCAACCCCTGGAGAGCTCAACGAGGTCACCAGGGTAATAAATTTTGGTGTTGCCCCCACAGCCTTTGGTGGATATTTGCCCATTGCAAAAGTTACACAGTATGGCAACATTCTGCAAATGGCATCATCTGCTCAGAAATAGCACACAGCTGGGACAGATGGGGATATCATAAGCAAAGCTATTCTGAGTTTGCAGCCTTGGAGAAACGGATGGGTAAACAGAAATAGAATATGAAGTTTACAACAATGGAGGACTAAGAAGTGCTGGCAAATTATGGGACACAACATGCCCATTTCCTGCTCTGACCAGCTTTTCTGGTTTGTAGCTACAATTCCAGCTTTTTTTCTGATCTTTTTTACACAAAAGTATGTGAAAGCAGTAATGAAAACAGGCTTAGCTGTTCACATTACCAAATTGAGATGGTGTTTTCATCAAGTCCAGAGAGCTAAAAAG
>NW_008649951.1:122238-127076 GCF_000695815.1 Acanthisitta chloris | reverse complement strand
ATTCCTGCCTCTCCTGATTTCAGTGATTTTTGAAGTAAGACATGGAATGAGATGCCTGAACAGCAGTCTCAGAGTTCTATGTTCAGCCCACTCATCAAGCACAGACTGGAGGCAGATTTTCAAAATATTTTATTTCCCATGGAGGCACTTAAGAGAAATAGCCAGATTCTCAGTGGGAGTTGGATATTGCCCTCATGTTAACAACTTTTGAAAAAGAACTGGTGAAAAAGACAGACTTTAGGCCAAATGTGTGCCATTACTAAGATGTGAATGCTGTCCAGTGTCACAAAACATTCGAAGCACACTTCAGGGCAACAAGGATATATTCTCAATCTCAGAAAGACTCTTCTCTGTGAAAACCTAGGGCTTCATGTGTCTTGGTAAGAAAAGGAAGCATGAATTACAGCCAGATTATTGCTTAGGGGCTGCTTTAAACTAAACCTATGTTCTCCAGAAATCAAATACTGAGGGAATTAAACAATAAACCCAAGCAGTATTTTCTCACTTATTACTGATTTATTCCCTTGTGCTGCAGGTGGGGAAGGAAAAAGAAGGAAGTGACGGAAAGTAAGAAATCCCAGTAAGCAAATACTCCTCCACAGCTCACATGCATTCATCACAGCTGCATCATGGACAATACCAGCAGTGCAGCACCTTGACACAGCTGTGGTTGAGCAGTTTTAAGAACAAAAGGGAAGCATGCAGATCACCTGGAAGTTTAGGATTGTGTGAGAAAAGTCTCTTTGTACCATTCAATCTCTGACCAGAGCACATTCCTCCAGTGAGCACCTACCACATTTTATAGCAGAAGAGACAATTTATTTCATTGCACATGTGCTCACACATATACTGTTGTCAGGACTTAAAAATGTTTTCCCTAGAGTGCACATGGATTCTGAACATACCCTGACCCTGGAAAAGCCACAGAAAGCAATGCAACCGGTCCTCTCTCTCCAGCAAAAATGACACCAACTGTGGCACTGTTGTGTTGTATTTCTGGAAAAAATAACAGGTTTTAAGCTACCCAGAACACAGTGCATTGCTCCTAACTGGCTATCAAAGCTGCTGCTTGTGCATTTGCTTTGTGTACCACACACACAGCACACAAACAAATAAGACTATAGTGCTATTTGCTTTGTGATTTGCATTTCACAGTGGCAACAGGACAGGCCAAACAAAGCCTTTCCTGAATAATAATTATTTACTCCCAGATAATTAAATAGCTTTGGTTTAGGTTGTATTTATATCAGGCTGAGAAGCAATATACTCTGCTACTTGAGAACATAGATCCTTACACGATTGTTTCTTCTTTATAAGGAAACAGAAACCTATTTAACTAATACCTGTTCAAGTAATTAACCTATTATAAAGAAAAAGTAAATCAGTGAACAAAGGTTATGTATCAAAAAGAACTCTACTGTGTTACTTTCATTTAAATTTCAAAGTCAATGTCAATGTTGTTTCATATCTACAAAGACGATTATTTCATGCATTGTCAGGTTATTTGCAAATCATCACAAATACACCAGGCTCTACCAGGATACTGATTTCAAAGTGCATTGATATTCCACAGTTTTCTCCCTCTGTAGTATCTGGATGGATTTGACTCCCTAGTGCAGCTTTCAGTTATTAAACTTTTCCTTCTTCCAGATGAACAGAATGAATACATGACACAGATATGTTATATGATCCATGGTTTTCAAGGCTTGATCTCTATAACTGCAGAATGTCTCTAAACTGTGTTGCTCATTTTCATATGGGCTGACTTTTTCAGTTTCACAGCTCTCAAGGAAGAGATGCTCCCACGCAGGACTGGCACACTATTGTAATGCTGATGGTCTTAAGAACAGCAGATTTTTATGCACTCTTACTGTTCTCCTCTTTTCATACTGTGTTGTTTCACAGGTGTTGCTTCAGGTAACTGAAGATAAGCCTTCCCAGGTTGACATCAACCTTCATGCCAGTACAAATGATACTGCTTAAAATTCTCACTTTTCCAAGTTGAGTATGGGGTTTCAGTAAGACTTTGTTGTTTAGCTCCTCCTTATTCTTTTAAAAATAACTGCCCACAATAAGAACCCTTGGAGTAGTCAAGAGCTGTCCTTTAGAGCTTGGATCTCTAGAAATTGAAGTTGCTTCACAACTCAGTTTCAAGAACAACATGTATCTTAAAAGGGTTATGCAGTTTTGTTTCACAGATTAAGACTACTTTCTGCTCTGTACAAAGTGATAGTGGCTCTTTTTATTCAGAGTAAAAAATTTATACATAGTTATCACAAAGAATTATGATACTTGATCCTTTGCTTAAATTGAATCCCCATTAGATCACCCTAAACAATTCTTCATCTTCCTATTACTTTCAAGCTCTAAATACAGACATAGCACGTCTTATAAATTCCTTTGTAGTCACGTTACACAAGTTACAATGTTCTCCTAAGCCACTCTCACACTCTCTTTAGTCATCACTGCTGTTTATCTCCATGGGATTTTCACTATGAACCTATAAACAGATACAGATACCAAGGACATTTTGTGCTGCCTCCTGAGGTGCAACAATCAAGCTCACCTACTGGTAACACAATACGGAAAAGGACCCATCAAGTTTACAAGAAATGTGACTGGACCACTAGCTATGGTATGCAAGAATAAACATCTGAGGCTGGTGAGCAGAAGAGGAGTGTGCTGACAGCCAAGCTCCTAAATAAGGGATTCCAGGGAAGTCAAAAGCCTGAATGAACATCATGGTTTTGGTAAAGAGTTATGATTCTGACCATTTTTCTATTCCCCAGGCAACAGTATGCACCTGCTATAGTCAAAAAGCAATATACTTGCTGCTTAAGCACTTGCTCTAGTGGTCCCCTGCTTTCTTAGTGATCAACCTTACAGATAAGCTTTCCATCTCAAATACCACTGTGAGGCTGCTGTTATAGGCAAGAACTTGACATGTGCACATAAAACCTGCTGCTAAAGTCATGTCACACCTTCCTGAACCAACAGCACAGCACAGGCTTCTTCCCTCTGATTCACACATTTCATTCACAAAGACACCTCATGGACCCAGTGACATTAAGAAAATGACTTTGGCTTATGGTTGCCACAGATCAGACCCTACTGGGCAATCTTTAGAAATGTGAGCAAAAGAGAGCTCTCCCTAGAGCCCTGCATACAATCTCACACGCCAGCAGCTGCCCCTTGCTGCAAGTGGACAGAGTGGGAGCAAGCACATCACAATGAACTACAGAGCAAAATCCTGCTATCTGATGAGCCTTTCCTATGCAATTCCTCCCCCTTCCAGAAAGCCAGAAAAACATTGCAGACAGTTCATACGGAGTCCCTTTTCAGTCTAAAGAGAGCCCTTCCTCCAGTGCTGCTGCTTCTTAACAGGTGGACAACTCCCAAAATTCAACAGTAGGAAACACTTTACCTTTAACAAGTTCCAGCCACTCTAACCAGATTGTCAATAAACAGAGCATATTGCACAGATGGACTAACAACGCAGCCCTAATTCAATTGCCTACAACCATCTTCTGTGCACACTCTATTAAAAGCAGCCACTCGGCTTGCAGCAGCTCAGAAATGAGGACAGGGTCCCCTTCTGAAGGAGAGAAGGGAAGAGGGCTGACTTTGATCAGCTAGCAGCTGTGAGTCAGCTCCCTCAGCAGCACACTGACAAGTTGCCTGCAACCTCACGCCTGTGTGTGGTGGCTTGCATCCATCTGAGTGGTGAAAGCAGCTTGCTCTTTATCCTTGGCTAACCCTTCAGCCATGAAGTTTATAAGTGACTCACCTACCTGAACCAGAAGTCTGACAGACTCAACCACCATCCTGCATTAATATTTGTATCCAAAGAAAAAAATCAACAGCAAACACTCAAGCTCTGTTAAACTACGTTCTCCTTCTTGCCCTGTTGTACAAGTAGCTCTACAGAATGAGGGTTTCCAAAGAAACAGGTGTCCTGGAATTATGGTCAGGCCATGGTGTGATTTACTGGTATTTAGCTTATATTCAATTTCTGCATTGATTTCCATAAGTTTTCTTTCTCTCAGCACTAACTAGGCAGCAGTATGAGCAAGGTTTTGGTATAAGAAAGAGTGACAAGAACCAAAACACACTGGTATTATTTTCAAAGTTTGCTTTACCTCTTTTAATGTCAGACTACCAGAAGCCAGGGGCTGATGCATAGCATTCATCATTATCTGTTGCAGACAGTACCTTTGAAGTGCACAAGATTCAAATCAGTTGCAAATAGGGGACCTAAGGCCCATTGACAGCCATGCTGCTTGGGGCCAGGAAAGTCCAAAGATCTGGCTCATGCTTCCATCTGCACTCCAGACCAAAGGGATGTAAAGCAGGCAACAGAGTCCATCTCTCTTTCTAAAAGCCATTTCCCTGTCTGCCCTGGTTTCAAGGTTGGAGCTACACAGTACCTGACACCAAGTACTGGGACCACAGCACACATGCACAGTGAGGCCTGATTAGAAAAAGAATTTTAGAAAAGCTTTTCACATTTGCTGTTTGTGTTTCTTGCCTTGCTGTGAGAGTATCCCAGAGACTCCATGCTCCTTCACAGAGGAATGTATTTATGCAGAGCCATGACAATTTTTACTTTTTCCTTTATCTCCTTTCATTAATTGTCAAGTGGGCAATGCAGTCTGCCCCCTTTGAGCATCCTTTCCTCCTCCCACTGCTCCTGGACAGTATTAGTAAGCCTGAGAGAACCCATAGCTGCTGAGAAGCCCTTTGAAGTTAATGTGACTGGATGGCCCATTGCGGCCAGCTGAGATCTATTCACTCCACGCTCATGGCCGAAAGCTCTCTCTAGCCCATGGCTTAGTGGG
>NW_008649951.1:95836-122222 GCF_000695815.1 Acanthisitta chloris | reverse complement strand
CCTACCTCATTTTTAATATATAATTTATTTTAGCATTACCCTGGGGCAAAAATTACTGAATGTTGCCAGGAATGTCATCCAGGGTAAGGGCTTGGATTTTTGCCGCAGCTGTCTCCTCCTCTGACACCTTGACAAGCTGTTGGACAGAACTATTTGAGAACTTGCAGCGCTGTTTGCACTTCCAAGAGCCCTTTCACAACATCCACCCACAGGAGAGAAGGCTAGTGGATAAGTAACTCAGCAAGAAGAGATTTTTATGTTAATACAGCCATGTCCATGTGCTTCTTAAGCAGCATATTCTGAAAAAAAGAGGCTGTGCATTTATAACCAGTTCTTTTGAGAAAGCAGCTGCAATAGCAATAGAAAACTCAATTTAGTCAAAGAACACATTGTGGTGAATAATAACAAATTAGATAAATCCAGTGCCTGTGATAGGCTCAATAAGCCTAGCTAGAACTAAGCATAATGTACATAGAGAGGTTGTCTTAAGTCCTGCCAGTCCCTTCCTGAGGGAGGACTGAATACTATATACCCTATTTTAAAGGATCAGGGCTCTCCAGATACCACCCCACTGCTGATCCGACCTGAAGGCCTGCTTCTCTTTTAGCATAAAAACCTTGGAAAAGTGTAATTTCAAAACAGGTAGCATGGATGGAAAGCATTTAGCATGGCCTAGGCGGAGTTTTCCCAACTCATGTGACCCATGTAAAATCTGAGATCTAGTGTAATAATTCATTGCAATACTTATGGATCTCAAACTGGTTAGAAAAGACCAATGATACAGATGTCTGACAGACAGGAATTTAGCTCAGTGATCTTGCATGCAGATAGCGAGCTAAGAAAAAAAAATATTTGCAAAAAGGAAAAATGTCTATCAAAGTCAAAGTATGCTAATTATCAAGAATTTAATGGAAACTCACTTCCTGACAAATTGCGTGTTAAGAAATGAGACAGACAGTTGAATATCTTAATACCAGATCTCCCTGGGGGGAAGAAAATAAAAGGAAACAAAAAAGATTGTTTTCTTCATTAAAAATGTCTCATTGGAAAAGTTAGCTCCTGCTACATGAACTCTTGGGAAATAAGGCAATGTAGTTGTTCATCTCAAGAATGGGTGATGATGCTTCTAACAGAGACCTGCAGCCAGGTCCATCCTCCTATAACATCCCAATTAAAGAGTTCTCATTTGTGCAAGGGAGACAGACTAGTCAAAGAGACAACAGATAACATGACAAGCTAGCTAGGCCAGCTGACAAGTACTCCAGTGAGTCAAGTCTAAGCAAAAAGTGAAAGCCTGAAAATTAGTCAAGTGATTAAACAGAGCTAACTTTTCCCTGCTCCATGATGTGTGTTGACAGTGCAGGCTACACTGACTTAACTGACTGACAGAGACCATGCCAAGACTAGCTTTCCTTTTTTCAATTTCTTCTATTGCTATGCAAAGTGCTAAATAAAGGGCATTTGGTTCTGTGCAGACAGTTGTGGATGGGTTCTTCAGAAAGCATGACTGACCAGGCTTTTGTGGACCTCTGCAAGATGAGCGAACAGCCAGATGAAAATCACATTTCTCAAGGAACTAGCTGTATTTGTAACAATATTTCTGAATGCGGTAACAGTTGGCTAAGTCTACCAAGCTTTTCAAAGGTACAGTCAGAAAAGGCTCATTAAGTTTTAAACAGAGATTAACTTAGAAGGAAAGGAAAGCAAAAAATTCCCCCCTACTTGCTTAATTATCATTTGGTCATTGCAAAGTTTCAAGATTTGTAAACATATGGTATTACAGATTCACAGGGTACTGTGGTTTGGGCAGCTATTCAGGAAGTATTGAGCTCTGCTTTGTGGGTGGTAGTTATCAGTGAGAAAAGCAAAGTAAGGTAACACAAATCCTGTAATCCTCTTTCATGGGAAAGTGAAATCAATCCAATTACCTTGGTGGACACAGATGAGCTTGATCATGAACCAGAGCCCTCAGTTCTCATTTAATGTTGTTCCCTGGATACTAGCCTTTGCTTGCCTGTACCTGGCCCACCACTGTAGCAATGAGCAAGAAAGATGCTCCAGTAGCAGAAAAATGCCCAAATTTGCATTAAATCAAGAAACTCAAACACTAGTACCTCTTCCCAACAGATCACTGGTCAAAGGCTTTCCTAAAAGCTAGACAAGACTGTCAATACAGATAAAAGGCAGATCCCAGAACAGCAATTGCCATCAGAAACTTTGTGGGGATCAGCAAGCTTCAGAGAACATCTAGAAATCTTAGACTAATACACAACTCTCATCCCTAACTGTTACCCCCACATACCAAATATGATTTGCTAGAAGGAACTATAATAATCTAACAACCAGCATTAAGTTTCTGTTCAGCTGGGCAGTTTTAAACCAGTTAACTGTTCACTTCCATATGTAAGGATGAGAGCAGCCTGGGCTTCATGATATTTAGACAACTAAATAGAGTTTTCCGTCTGAGATCAAAGACAGAGGTTGAACAAGAAAGCCGTGAATACAGGGGATTAGAAAGTGCTAACATCCTCAGAAGCAGCTGTCCTGGATATAAGGCACCAGAGAGGGGGAAAACACCAACAGCATATGATAGATGCATTAAGATGAGTACATCTAAAATCTCAGTCACAAACATCTCCAGCTGGCTTCCAGAATTAAACGGAGGATTTAATTGGCACTATAGAACCAACTGCATTAATTCTTATTTTCAAGGTCAGTGATAAACCTTCCATTTCCTAAGTAGCAAGGATATTAAACAGAATATTTCACTGTCTTTAAATGGGAGCCATGACTGTAACTGCAGAATAAGTGAAGTCCCATACCTGCTACGGAAACAGGAAAAACTCCTATTTTATAACTGAACACTCCTTCCTCAATGCTCAGGGAGACTACATTTTCTCTGTGCTTACCAATTACTTTTAGTCTGTACTCACACGATCCACTTCTCCTCTTCTAATCCTGCCCTGCTATGCTGGCTGCCAGCAGTTCAATCAATGTCAGAGCTGGAATCACACCATGAGGTGCCAACAGTTGTCATTGCAGCTGAACTGTTGGGACATTTATGGTGGGATGGTACATAACACGGTTGTTTTCCTAATGCTGCAGCAAATCTCTGGGACATCTATACTTCTGTGACTTATGTTAACAGTACTGGAGTTACTAAGAACTTATTATAAAAAAAACCCCAAGCCCACCACAACTGTAATAGCCTTCTAATGACAAAATCTGAACAGTCAGTACTTGAAAGAAATAAAGGCACTTTATAAACCCTAACTTCCAGTGGTCTCTGAAGCGTGAAGGAACAGACATAACAATGTTACACAAACATTTAAGAAGGAAGCAAAGATAAGAGAATACAGCTGAAGCTGCAGAAAGATACACATTGTCAGAGCCACACATGCTGAAATCCAACCAGAGCACCAGGTTTCAAAAGCTTAGCATTTTGTAGAGACCAGAATGTCTGAGAGGACATTAGGAACCAACTAGATTTAGGATGGAGCTTCAGATGGAAAGACATGAGGAATTCTGATTAGTAATATTTGAGTTTTGGCGATATCCTTAAATCTGAAGTCACGGTTACATATCCCTCTCCAGTACCAAGGCTCCTAGTGGTAGAAGAGTGCTGGAAAGATAAAAACGTCCCTACCACATTAAGGTGCTCTGCCACATCCATGTAGCACTAATGGTATTTCAGCAAGTTGCTGAAAAGACTAACATTTCATGAGGCCAGAGTTTCTCCTGCAGTTCCCAGCATTACCCTCAGACATCTAAAGAGCCTATTGGTTCTTCCAGGGTCCCTCACTCTGAATGCCAACAATAGTCTGCTCCCACAGCCCCTCCTCTTCTCTGAGTGATTTTGAAGGAGTCTGTGCCATGGAAACGAGACTATGGAAAGGAAGAGCTGTCTCCAAATGGTGCATGCAGTGCAAAGGCAGGGACAGACATTAGTGTGTGCCAGCCTTCCCAAGAAAGGCTTTAGCTAGCAGGTAGGACAGTCTTGCAGTCAGTGGAGATTTGCAGGAGTATGAAACACAGATTTATGTGTCCTTATCTATGGATGAGGTTGGTGTGTTGCCTGGCAATATGCTGGACTGGGTTACAGATGCATTCAAGTGGCAAAACAGAGGCTTAGATAAGACAATAGGTGTTCTTTCAGTAAGTAAACCTCCCAGAGCCCAGAAGATGGTAGACTATACTCTACCCAGGAAAACAGATGGCTTCTCTCAACTCAAATATTCGCCCCTTCATCCCTGGTGTAATCTCTGTGTCTCCACAGGCCACACATATGTCAGAATAAACCTGCCTTTTTAGTAGCCAAGAAAGATGGTTTTGCTTTCATCTTTCAGCACAAATTCCAAAGGGAGACAGGCAAAAGGGAGGCGTAGGGAGAAACAACATTTTGACAGAATGCAATAACAAAAAAATGACAGAAGCCACAGACAGAAGAGCAAAGAGCCTGCCTGCCTCCCATGCACAATCACAGATGAAAAGGAATGGATGACAGATCAGGCAGCAGGCAGGCTGCATGCAGAACAGGCAATGCATTGCCTCCTTCCACTGGGACCACCAAGTTTTGATGAGTATGCATGCAGTTGCTACATCAGTACCATGCTTTTCCTGAATTCTTAGCTAGCAGGGATAAAGACATTTGAACTTTTTCTGATGTTGCTGTAAAGGGTAATAATCTAGCTTTAAATTACCAATGCTGTGACTGTTGCTTCATTTGGACTAGATGACTGACACTCTGGAGAAAGTAATTCCACTGTCTCCATTGCAAAGTGGGTCATTAAGGATTTTCTACTCTCCAGACTGGACCTGCATAGTGGACAAGCGATTTTGCTGCAGGGCAACATTCAGCACACTGACCCACTAAACCTACTTAGCCAGAACAGACTAAGTAGCAGTTGGAATTTACAAATGGAGCAAGGCCTCCAAGGATTTTGTGGGTTGCAGAAGAAAATCCTAGCATCTGTCAGTTGAGATCCACTGCTCCATTTATGTTTCACATCTGCCCAGTAATTTGTATGAAATAGCACAGAAAATAAGAAATAGCAGTTTAGAGATCCAGTCCAGTTCTCATGAGATGGCACCCGCAGCTCATTATTCAGCAGAAAGGCCAAGGAGGAAACTGGCCTTCCACAAACGGAAGGCCACTTCCTCTTCCACTTAAGGAAATCTTTACTGTGCAGGAAAGGCAGAAGAGTGGGTACAAGTATATTTGTTTCTGCTGGAATTATGGAATTTAAGAGTTGAAATGGACCTTACAGATCATCAAGTCTCAACTCTCCCTGCCATGGGCAAGGACACCTCCTCACTAGATCAGGTTGCACAAGGCCTCATCCAGCCTGGTCTTGAACACTGCCAGGGTCAGGGCAGCCACAGCCTCCCTGGGCAACCTGTTCCAGTGTCTCACCATCCTTATAGTAAAATACATTTTTCTAATATCTAACCTAAACTTCCCCTCCTTCAATTTGAACCTTTACCCCTTGTCCTATCATTGTAGTTCATTGCAAAGAATCTGGCTCGCTTGTAGCCCCTTCAGATATTGAAAAGTTGCTATGAGGTCTCCATGCAGTCTTCTCTTCTCCAAGCTGAACAGCCCCAACTCCCTCAGCCTGTCTTCATAGAGGAGGTGCTCCAGTCCTCTTATCAACTTTGTGGCCCTCCTCTGGACTTGCTCCAACAGTTCCATGTTCTTCTTATGTTGAGGACACCAGAACTGCATGCAGTATTCCACGTGGGGTCTCACAAGAACAGAGCAGAGGGGAAGAATCACCTCTCTTGATGTGCTGGCCACACCCCTTTGGATGCAGCTCAGGATTCAATTGGCTTTCTGGGCTGCTAGCCGACACTGCTGGCTCATGGTGAGTTTCTCATCCACTGTCACTCCTAAGTCTTTCTCCTCACTGCTGGTTTCAATTACTTCCCCACCCAACCTGTAGCTGTGCCTGGCATTGCCATGGCTCAGATGCAGGACATTGCGCTTCATTTTATTGAACTTCATGAGATTTGCATTGTTCCACCTCTCAAGCCTGTCAGGGTCCCTCTGGATGGCACATCCCTTCCCTCCAGCATGTTGACTGCCCCACACAGTTTGGTGTCGTCAGTGAACTTGCTGAGGGTGCACTCAATCCCACTGTCCATGGCACTGACAAAGATGTTGAACAGTATCGACCCCAGCACCAACCCCTGAGGGACACCACTCCTCACTGGCCTCCATGTGGACAATGAGCTGCTGACCACAACTCTCTGCATGTGACCATCCAGCCAGTTCTTTATTCACCGAGTGGTCCACCCATCAAATCCATGTCTCTCCAATTTAGAGACAAGGATGTCATGCGGGACAGCGTCAAACACCTTGCATAAGTCCAGGTAGATGATATCCTTGTGCTTTTTTGGAACAAGGAGATGGAAAGAAGCTTTAAGGATTGGCATCCCACCAGGAATTGCTCATCCATTCTTTACCCAGTTAACTGTTTGCTCTTTGGAAGCATCTCTCAATTGCCTTAACTCATCCTTCCTTCCAAATGTGCTGTCCCTTGAGCCCTTCCCCTTTTCTTGCCTCCCACTCTACTTCTGTGAGCATTATCACTATTCTTCTCTCCAATTCTTGTGACCCTAAGCTTTGCTAACTTTTCTCCTCCACTTTTTCCACTCCATATTCATACTGTTACCAGCCCTTTTCTTCTTCCTGATGGAAATGGCATTCCAGCCAGAACCTTCTGTCACAATAAACACTGTTTTCTGAAGCCCCGTGGGAAAGATGGGATCATTACATGCCAGGACACGTGCCCAGTCCATCATTATGCAAGTCAGTGCTGGAGCCATTTTGTTTCAATTTGCTTCTCTTCAGAGCCCAAGGATCTGCTCACTCATTATACTAAATGAGGTGGTTTCCCAGCTTGAAAGTGCATTTTAAAAAATCCTACTCTGCTTAATGATTCTTTTTGTTAATTTTAAATAGATTTTTAGAATCATTCTTTCTGCTGGTAAAGGACCCACAGCAGTGGAAACTGTGTGTGGAGCTTCTGCTCCATGTAATGCATCCTTAATGACTCAAATATTTATCTGAAAGAACTTCTCTTTATATATATAGGCGAGATATATTTCATGCTCCTGATTAACACAGAATGCCATTCTGCGCAGAAACTGTGAAAACGTTTCCTTGCAGGAGGCAGAGAATTAGAGATGTTGTGTAGAGCACTGGAAAGCCTGAAATTCAAACCATACCATCACAGCTTTGTAACAGGTACTGCAGTTGACAGGTCTATTGCTTGGGACCTGGCAGTGAGGGAAATATAACCTCAGAGATCACTTCTTAAAGGCTGCCAGCTGCAAGCCTTATCAGTCTGCTGATGTGTACTGATAAGGCCAACAGAGGCCAAATGGCTCCCCCACACTTCGCTGTTTCCAGAAGAAGGTCATATGAATGTGCCAGACCGTGTTTTCCCTTAGAGCTGTCTTCAGCAAGGGCAACCTTTGTTCTGCAGTGGTGAGGGGCTGTTTCAATAGATTCTCCTGCTGGTCAGTCATCCCTTCACAAAAGCTATGGGGCCAGGGAGATGTGCTGGCGCAACCACAGCTCAGTGCAGAAGAGCCCAAATGACCTCAGAGGAGCTGCTTCCTCAGACCTCCATTTTAGGATGAAGCTAGGTTAAGATGAAAGCTAATAAATTGCAGGAGCAATGGAGATTCTTCATCTTACCTCAGAAGAGCTTGTGCTGTACTCTCTATTCTAGAGGGACAAGCCACAGACTGACGGACAGTAATTGCTGTGCTGCTAATCATTGCACATAAAGAAGGAGGCATTGGAGATACTCTCCTCTTTGCTGACACACTTGAATGCTATTAATAGTTTAGTTATATAAAAAATGGATCTTGAATTGGCAAAAGATGCAGGAAGACAATCCATATAACAAGGTGCTTGTGTCATGTTTATCTTAATTTTTTTCCTCTGCTTCCCTGTTGTGTTCACTTGATGAGTTTTGTCTTTGAACATGGGTGAGGTCTTTGGACCAGTAACTGTGCCTTGTCACGAGCATGCAAAGCACCCACCACAACACGATCTAGAATGTCTTGGTGCCTCCAGGTTTTAACTGATACAAGCCCCAAAATCACAAAAATTAGACAAATCTGAAATAGTATCACACCCAATCAGTATCAAGCATATATGCAGAACAAAAAGACCTCAGCACCAAGATATTCCCCTTTCCCACTACAGTCAAACATGCATAGGTTTCCAGGGGCAAGGATAAAAATTGGAAACTCCATGGGAATCAATGCATGACAAATGTTTAAGAGCCAAGAAAATCCTGAAATCAAAGTACAGTAGTGAGTACAAGACAGGGGACTACTAGGTGACAGTCAAATTGCATGCTACAGACACAATATTCAATTAATATGCAATAATATTTAAATAGTAGTTCAGTGAATAGTTGTCACCACTTGAATAACCATATGTTCAAATGTAACAGCAAAAAATACTTGTAACCCTTGAGATTTCAACAGGATATTTATAGGACAATAATTCTCTCTTGGGCAGCTAATTTAATCCCTGGACTAACAAGTGTTTGGCTCACTTTTCAAGGTCTGTATTTCCTACAAGCATCATCTGCTTTTACACATGAAACTGGAGTAACAGTTCAAATTTTTTACTCTACTGTTCAAAGGTGACTGTGTTTTAAAAAGGGTCAAAGTACAGGAGTGCACTCAGGAGCACCATGGCAAGTTACCTTGTTGAAATTGCATGGCTCACAATATTCTTGGGCAGTTATTCTTCACTTCAGAGTGGAACCTACAATTTATACCCCAAAGCCATACCACATAAGGCTGGATTTCCTATTGATTGCTTCTGATAGCAATGGTAAACGCAGGAGCTAAGTTGCAGTTAGCTGGTTAATTTTATTAAGTTTGGGTACTGAAAAGCCCTGAAGACTTCGAAAGAGGACTTTAATATTTCTATTTAACAATTTGCATCACTTACTGTCTCTCTTAATGTGTTTGTGCTTGTTTAATCTTCTGTAAACTCTTATCCCTCCTTCTGATGTATACAAAGTACATTTGAGGAGTGCAGCAAACAGAACTGGAACTTCTAGGTAAACAGAATTTGACACATCCCTTGAAGGAACCATGCTTATTGCCCATGCTCTGCACAGAGTTCAACACACTACACTGTGTGAGGGTTCACAGTGCAGACACCAAGCCAGACTACAGCAAAAGCCCCACATTAAAACCTGCCTCATGTAACCATTTATTATTGCAAGAGATACCTCTGAAAAATACTATCAGTATCAGTTCTGCCACACATTCAGTTTTTCAAAGTCAATTTCATTGTCTAAGCAAAACTGGGCACGTTTCTGGCTGTTGTCATGTGAATTTTCACTTCACAGAGTAAGGGGAAAGAAAATAATTTTGTTACTTTGATGAAGACGCTTTGCACGTTTTGATAAACTCAAGTCCCTCCAGGGTGCTTACTGGCCATGAAGCTCTTTCATATCTCATTCATTATCAGAGAGAGAGACAGGAAAATACTTCCTCATTTCTCTTGAGTATGAGTAAATTAGTGAAAACCACAGAGACTCAGATTCATTAAAAGTGATGGAGTGAGACTGGCTGCAGTCGCTGCACAGTGGGAACCGAGCTGAGCTGACTCAGTGCAGTCTGCCCAGGAAATGCAGAAAAAAAGATTAACTGGAAATTTCTCTGTTGAAGCAGTAACTGCTTATTGCAGCCAAATTCCAAGACAGCTTGGTGCTGTAAAACTTGAACTCGGAGCCCTCAACTCAAATGCTAGTTGAACGTGTTGTGTTCCTCAGCTCCATCGCTGCATAGATTTTAGATGTCCATATGCTAGACCTGCATCTCCCTGCTAGTTTCAAGCCAATGCCATTACCATCACCAACTGTTACACTTTCTATCAAGTGACAGCCAATGGGTAATATTTCTGAAGAATCTTTCCTCTTGAGTTTGCCAGGGGAAGATAAAAACCCCAAAACCCTGGGGATTAACTTCAAGCCCAGCTGTCTCACATAACAAAGCAAGGAAAATCTTGAGATGCAAGTGAAGTGTGGAGAAGCTAAGCCAAACCTCTATCATTCCACTTGAAATTTGCTAAAAACTCCTGCTTTTCCTGAGATTTTTATTGTTGCTGTACAGTCCCACGATCAACGGCCTCACAAGGAACAACACTGAAGTTACTGATGGCAGATCACACTCCTGCCCATGTGACGCCTTGGCATGCCTGAACAGAGTGGCAGGAGTGCCACTGTCTGCTGAGGTTTCGTGTAGATTTTGGTCCATATCTGCTGTTTTTCACTGGTGATGCTCACAAGAGTGGGATAATGTAGGTGGCTGATAAAAACTTATGTTACAATTATAGGTGCGTGCCCTGAAATCCATATGGAGAAGAATCAGAGTGAACTGGGAGTGAACAGCAGCAGCCTTTACCTTCAGAAGTAGGGCAGCAAGGGAGGAGGAGAAATTGGAATCACTCTGATCTGCACCATAATGTCTTCACACCGGTGGACAGCATGATGCATACCAGCCTCATCACAATGTTCAGCCCTCAAGTAAGGCTCTAAGCTCTCTGCCAGCATTAACTGATCATCTGGCAGTATGTTCAAGAGAAGCCTACAACTGGCAATAGAAGAACTGCTACTGTCTACAACTTAAGCACACCCTGATTTCTAAATGTAGTGTGATACCTACCTATGTCACTTAATCTCCTGCTCCAAGTCCCTCCATTTTATACCTTTTGCTTCCTAGCCCCCACTCACCTCAAAGATGGCAATATCAAGGCATTGACAAGTTATTTATTGAGGTCTGAGTCTTGTGATGAGTTAAAAATAATCCTTGTGGCTTAGCTTGTCATAAGATCCCCAACCAGGTGGCATAACCCTGTTTGGATGACTTAACACAACTGGCTTCTAGCTCTACTTAGGTCAAATTTCCAGAAAATCCGTGTTCCTACTGAGCGTGATAACATATTGCACAAGCTCCTTTTCCAATGTTTTCTCTCAGAGAAAGCTCTCATCCTTTTGTAAGCTATTCCCTGGTGAACACTATCACCTCATAAAGCTCATATCTCACAGACTTGGGTGACATAGGCGTTCCACAAATTACTGCATCAGATATGTGAAAATGTGAGATTTTGGGACATCCAACTCAGTCACCTAGGTCCTGTTACCGGGGTATCCAGACACCTGGGTAATATGTATTATTCTGCTGACTAACATCTGTGGGAAGCAGGAAATAACATCCATGCTGAGCTGTGTGCAAATTTAATCCTTAGAAGAACACAAGGAATGGCAACACAGTCAGAGGAGAATGATGCAGACACACAGTCTTTTTACACAACTCAGCAAATCAGACACCCTCTGAGGGTGGAAGGGTAAGAAAATACAACCTGAAGTATCCTGCGGCTACTGGACATTGCAAGAGATAAGGCAGTGCCTTCTTTCATTTTTGAGGGAATTACAAACATTTTTCTCACTGCAAACTGCAGTAGGCACAACACTCCTGGTGAAAATAATTCAAACCACCCCTTCTCCAAGATGACTAGTAAAACAACAGTGCACTGAAGCTGACACGCAAGTGGGTTGGGATAGGATGGGGTGGGGAGAGATGAACAGCTGCTCTCTGGCAAGATGCCTGATGCAGGCTGCCTACAAAACAACGCCAACTACTGACAAGTCATCTCAAACTACCAGATAGCAAAGCCATAAAGGCTAAAAAAGCTTATTTGCAGGTGGGAAGACAGAACAGTGCATGATGTGGAAGGTATGATGCTACCCACAACACAGCTCTGATGCATGCAATGCTGTGCAACTCTCAGAGACACTATGTGTCCTGCTATGAAATATATTACTTTGAGCTGCACAACTCCAAAACTGCCTTTATTTCACAGCCCATTGCCAGTGTTCTTCAGTGCAGAAAGTTAGTCCATGTGAGTTATTCTCTCATCAGTACCCAGAAGATATATTATATGGGCTGCACTTCCATTTTATGTTTGGAAAGAAATACTATGCTATGCTGAAACACAACGTTTCACCATTAGCAAAAGTAGTTTTCTCAAACAGTGTTGTCATGAAACAGCTGCTATGTTCCTCTTGAGAGGTAGCTATACTTCAGCAGTGGGAAACTTGCCACCCACATTGTCAGCAAAACTATGGCCTTGCTCCAAAGCCTGGTGGTGTCCTTCTGAGGTAGGTCTAGGGCAATATGGAGCTGTTCTGGTGATTTGGGGCAAAGCTTCCCAGGAAAAAGCACATATTTCTGGCAGAAATGCAAGACTAATGCCCTCCTCTTGGAGCGTGCTGACGGACAGAGTGTGCAGAGCTGGGGCCACAGGTTTCCCCTTGTCCAAGTAGCTTGCCTCAGAAAGATACCAATACTCCTTGGGGTGAAGTGATGGGTCTGACTGACCCTGCCTCTCTGCAAAACAAGTATGAAGCAAAAAGGGAGAGATAGGAAGGAGGGTGAAATGAGAGCAATGTTTGAAACTTTCAGGCACAAAAGAGTTGGTAAAAGATGGTTTCTTTCTCTTTTGCTCCTGCTACAAAGAAAGCAAAAAACCCCAAACCAGTTTTGAAACACTAGGATTCACTGACTGTACCTCACCTCTGGTATAATCCACCAGGAGTATGGAGATGACACAGGGCTCTGAGTCCTACTGTAAAGCTGCTATTTAACACCTAACAAGGAGTCAGCTTTTCATTTCTTTGCTTTTGCAGGCTTGCGTTAGATGCATGAGTGGCATCGTTCTGCTTCACAAGTAAGGTCTGTACTTGAAACTTCTGTTTTATTTACTTATTTGAAGTACTTAGCATCTGAGAAGGCCTTCATACACCACACAGACCAAATATTTCATCTTCCTTTGTTATTGCAGAACATTTAATAGAGAAGCATAGTGTGTGAAAGAGCGAATCTTGTGTTTGGCAATTCATACAATTGACCCATTCAATCCTGTATTTTTCCAACCCTCCAGCACTTAGGCTTACACATAACATGCAGAAACAAAGATAATCCTAAAATCCAGCATTAAAAAACCAAATATATACACAGTGGTAAATTTACTCAAGATTCACTTCTGAGGGCTCCTCAGAAACAAGGACAATGCTTTTTTCAAAATTCTCTGGTCAATACTGAAAACCAAGACTGCCAAGAAATACGTAATTCAGCCTTAACCCAAACTCAGTGACCTCATATTAAGCTTTTATAAAGAAATCAGCCAAACAATTACAGGGAAACATTTGAGAACATAAGAACTAAATCCATGTGTAATCTGCTCCAGCTAGTCACCTTCTTCCAGAAGGGAAAAAGTACAGCCCAATTAAAACTCCTCTCAGCATATAACTGTAACCATGGCACTGCTACCACAAGGCATCTGCTTTTAGCAAGTTTCCCAGCTGCTGACTTGTTCTGCATCAACTGGGATGCAGGGAGTTTCCCCTCAGTCACTTGTATTGGATCACACGCTGTCAGGGTCAGGGCTACAACAAAAAAAATTTCTGATTCCAGCTATTTGCTTTCACCACAGCTTCAATTCTTTCATGCTAAGAACTGAAAACATCAATTCAGTTCTGGAGAAGCAGAAGCACAGAAAATCTGCAATGCAGGCTCAGGCAGACTTCAGATGGGGATAGATGACCATAAAGGGATGCAAAACCTCCAATTTAACAAGCCACGTCATTCCGCTGTGAGCAGTGAAGGCAGAACAAAGTGGTTACTGTATGACCAAGACTATACAAGATTGCTTTATTCCTGTTTGTGTTGAGATAGTCACTTGTCTAAAACCACTACCTCAAATATGTCGAAACCCCAGTGACCTCACCTAGCCAGTTGGAGCCAGACAGTGGAAAACTCATTCACAACTCTGCCAACAGTCCTCCAAACACAAATCCTACTGGGATGGAGAAAGGGAACACTGATCCTTCCTCCCCCTTTTCTGCACACAACTCTGCTCCCCAGTACTTCACATCAACATTTTTTCAAGCTCAGCTACTCTTCCTCTGCAAGAACCTCTGTGCTGATCCACAAAGCATAGCCAGTGTCCAGTCAGAAATACAGCAGTAAAGCCAGTAACTTCCCATCTGCAGGATGTAGACAATATCGACTACTGTCTACCTGTTCGTGCACTGGCTTCGTTGCAGTGGCTTGTTTACAGTCACTCCTCAAGTGCCAGTGAGCCAAAGAAAACGTCTTTAATGCAGTTCTGCTGCAACATCAACCTTTTGCCTGTGGCTGACACAATTATTAAGACCACAGTTAGTTTTCTGTTATGGCTGAGATGAAACACGGTGTTCTCATCCAAGCTCAAAGACCCACAAACTCACCCTGACAGTCTTTCACATGTGTCTCACCCAGTGTCTTGGGACCATAAACAAACCTGAACTGAAGGAAAAGCAGTAAGAATTAAAACTGGTTATTTCTGTTCAAGCACACATTTTCCCGTAGATGTCTCTAAAATCAACATGTATTTGTCTAGTGAGTCCTTACCTAATGTTTTTCTAAATAAAACTATGGAATGAAAATTCCTCTCTAGATGTTCTAATTTCAGCATAAAACTATCTTTTTTTTTTACTTCAGATAAATAAGTATAAAATGTACCTTTGTATATGAAAGGAAGAGAGCTGAGGAATAAAGAATTGACCATGTGCAAGAAGCTGGGGAGAAGATGGATGGGGACAACCAATTTGGACAACACGGTCAGCACACTGAGATAAATTATGCCTCCCATTTTTATGCAGGAATGTCCCAGGCTAGGCTAGGAACAGTGATGCAGAACTCTGGATCTGGAAAAGTAAAGGCATTTACTTTCCATGGCTGGGAGAGGATGACAATGGGTTGAGAATAAAACAATAAGAAACCTGAGTCCTGGATCAGATGACTTTTTTTAAAAAGAAAGAGACCAGGACATGAACAGTCATGCTCAGTGGTTAGGATCAATGTCTGCAACTGAATGCAGAACAAGGATGGAACTGAGTGAGAAAGCGAGGTTAAAAGTCAGAACATAAGCTGAAGGACAGGACAGATACAATACAGAACAATAGCCAGAAGCTCAGCTACTAAGCTGAGGAGCCACTGTAAATTCAGCTTTCATTAATCACTGAAACTAATTACTCAACATGCTTGCCCACAGCTACCACTGTTTAACTTAAAAGGCCAGCTTACCTTGTCACTGCTTCAAGTCTCAGCTGAGGGACAACTGGTTTTAAAGCCAACAGTCACTCTCATTGTTTAAAGAGAAAAATAATTCACTTATTGTGAGGGGAAGAAAGGTGAGTGGTTTTGATGAGCACGTTACAGTTGGCTTTAAAAGAAACTAATTGCAATTGTTTGGTCCAGTTTATTTTTCTGTTAGGTGACAGCTAGAGATGCCAATTTTCCAATCCTCTAGAGAGTGTGTGCAGCTAGGAAAGAACAACATGTTACTTGATTTACCAGTGCATTTCATGCAGGCAATTTATGGGTAACTCAGAGTTTAGAAAAATTCAACAAGGAAGAACATAGTTGATTTTTTAAATTTATTAATTTATCTATTTTTAAAGAGAGAGGTGGAGGGGGTGGTAATATGTTTGGAAGACACACATAATCTTCAGGGAAGAATGAAGACTCAGCTGTCAACAGGCATGAATTCAGGGGGCTGCATGTAGAAAATTGGTGCACCCACAAGGTGCACATGAAAGGAGGTGGTTGCCTTGGCAGCTGCGCAAGTATCTTCGTAGCTACAATGAAAATTCTCACTTTTGGAGTCAGACACATTCTCCTGGTGCAGTAGTTCTGCAAAAACCCAATTACACCATCCAGTTTGATCCATATTAGGTATGCCTCAGTGACGGATCAGCAAAACAGCCTTTATTATTAATAATAAAAAATAGGCTTAAATAGTGATGCTAGAAATTATCTGTGTAAGCGGAGCAAGGCTAATCCATTTAAGCGAGACTAAAACAGCCTTTATTATTAATAATAAAAAATAGGCTTAAATAGTGATGCTAGAAATTATCTGTGTCGGTCAAGCAAAGCACAGATCATGCAGCTACTGAATGTAACCAGATCTGTGGGGAAGGAGGGAAGAAAAAGAACAGGAACTAAGGAGACTTGGAAAAAGACAGTACACCATGTGCTCTCCAAGTCTCTCATAGCTTTTCATTGGCTTCACCCCATCAACTCAGAAATCAAAGAACTTGAAGCATCAGACATTTGTGTCTGCTCCATCTTCATCACAGCCAGACACAGTCCTGCGATTCAAAGAATGGAGAAATAAGGAGCTTACAGATTCACTTTCCCCAGCTGATACAGTGACTCACAGCACTCAGGTATTGATCCACAGGTCTGGCCCCTGCCGATAAATACACACCACAGGGGTTAATTTAACTCCCCACCACCTGGCAATGCCTCAGACACTTTGCAGAGAACAGTTATAAATTATATAGCACTCCAAAGGTGCAGAGCAAGAGAGCGTTTCTTCAGCACATTTCTTTTGTTACCCATCCTCCTGCAACTGGATCTGCTTTGCTGCTTCCAAGTCTCATTTGTTTTCTTCCTGAACTTCTGGGTCATCTAGTCAAGCACAAACTGCTCATAGGACAGTGTAAATGAGAGTCACAGAAAGTAAAAAGGATAAAAAACAGAGTACCCTTCCAAAGCAGTTATTTTATAACGTATGCCAGAGTGCAGACGTGCACGAACATGCATGCATACACAGACCACAGAAAGCAATTTCTGCAAAGAAGTATAAGTAAACACACAACTGATCTTCATCTTACGGAAATGCTGGTGATTTTAGAAATAGCAGTACCCTGAAAGACTGTAACAGTGATAACTGAAAGGATACAGACAGAATCTTTGATAGTGATAGGTCCTCCACCTCAATATGGCAATGATGTATAGGCACACTGTATAACAGGACAATTTGGGGGGAAAAAAAAGATGGAAATCTCCTGATTGTAAAACTTCCCTTTAAAACCAGTCCTAACCTGCAGCTGGTTTACCAATAACAAACCCTTTAAGGTCTAGCAAACTGAGATGAAATTTACTCCAGTTCGATCCTTTCAAGCTTGTTGATTGTATGAAATAGATGCCTGAGTTTTACAGATGCTCACCACGGTATCTCTCTGCAAAATTTCTAGTGAATATAATCACATGGCAGAACTGAATTGAAAATCTGACTACCTATTAAACTCTATGCTCCTAAAATGTTAACTACCAGATCTATGCTCCTGATCCCTTCTAAAATCCCACCTTTTCCATTCTGCCTATGTACAAGCTATTGTACAAATCCCACTGATATCCCAGTATGTTTCTGAACTAGGTAAACATTTCTCCTGGATATTACACAGTAGAGCAACTGTTTCCACTTCCTTTCCTTTGTGGCAACCTGTAAAATATTAAATGGATACACAGACAAGAAAGCTTTCCTCTTGGAGGGGCGGGGAGTATCTGATCCTTAATTACTTTCCAGGGGAAGAGAAACATGTTCTTGGTTGCTTTTTTGCTGGGTGTTGGTTATTGGTTTGTTTGTTTGATTGTTTGGGGGGGGGCTTGTTGGGGGCTTTTTGTTTGGTTGGATTTTTTTTTAAAAAAAACAACTCAGCCATGTGTTTTCCCTTTACTGGTTGTGATCACCAAATCCTTAAGCAAAATATTGTGCCTTTGGGCATTTCTGCAGTTTAGGACATCCTCCTCCTCTCATTTCCTCGGCATTTGGGCAAGAGCTCCAGCTTAAAACCCAAGAATTATGACAGAAATTGGCAGATACCAGTATTCTGCATGGTCATTTTTGGCTTATGAAATGTTTGGGTTAGAAGTATTAGAAAATTAAATTCTGTTTTACGCAGTCTGAAAGAGATGCTGTTAGCTCTGCCTGTAGCCCTGCCACAGAGGCTTAGCTCAGAGTATGGAAATTCCCATGTTCCTGAACCAGTGAGACATCATCTAGCCTTGCCCTCTATCTCTGACAGTAGTCAATACCAGAAAATTTAGATAAAGGTGCAAAACCACACAGGAGCAGACTATTACAAAATATTTTGCACACATAATAACTTCTCCCTTTCTCCTTAGTCTTTAATTTCAAGTGCCATGCAGTTTTCTTAAGGAGATAAAATTCTTTCTTCACCATCAGGAATGATTGTTTTATGAGCAGAGGTAACTAACCATGCCTGCCTGAAAGGGAGAACAGGACTTTCATCTGGTAAAGAGTGACTACTGCTCTCCAGACTCTGCAGAGCTAATATGGCTTGTTTCACTTAGGGTATGTCTGCAATTAAGGGAAATTTAGGCAAGGTAAGCCAAATTAAGTACAGGTGTAAGTTTAAGGTGCATTAACTAAGGAACCCCTGTACAGATGTTTTCAGTCAGAAGTAAAAGGGTTCTGAGCAAGCTAATGAGAACTCGGAGCAATTTATTTCTTGAAGAGAATGTCGAAGGGGTTTAGTGAGTTCCAATATATCTGAAATTCAACTCTCTTATTAACTTGGTTTCACTTAACCAAGTACTTCGGTGTAGGCAGGCTTGTAAAATCTGTATGTGACAGTCCTTACTGAACCTCTACAAGTCACTCAGGCCCTTGCGATTCTCCTGGACATGGCATATGAACAAATGGAGGAAAAGCCTAATTCATCTTTCCATGTAGTATTGTCAGATATTACACAGGCACTTGCTTGTTCAAGGACTGAATATTTGTCAGCAGCAGATGGAAAAAAGGAGATACGTACCTCAGCTTGAGATTTTGGCAATCTTCTGCATATAAGCATGTGTAAGATGTAGCATAACAGCCCTTTCATTTCATCTCATTCTTATCCGTGATGCTTTTAGAAACCAAAGTAGGACATTTGTGCATTCCATGATTATAATTTTATTGACAGAAGAAGATATAATAGTTACATCTAATGCACCCCTAAGGGTTGATAATTGGATGTAGATTGTATTCTGGGATGGGAGATCTGACATAAATGCATCTAAATCTCTGAAATAGACTGGAATGCGATGGGCCAGAAGGTAGAAGCAGGAGAATGATGCATCAGGTATGAATATAATATGCACTTTCATTTCATCATTTCCAGCAAAATTGAATAGTTACATTCGTTTGCTGTCCCACTACAGTCTCCATTCAAATGTATATAGCAACCAAACTAAAAGAGGGAATGATGACTGCAAAAAAATTTGAGTAGTATTGGGGCTCTGTAATTTCTACCAGCAGACAGAAAGTATTAGCTTATGAACTCAGTCCAATTCACAACCACCACTTTCTGAGCCTGGACTACAAACCAAAACATTATCTTTCTAGCTCTGAAGTATTTCATTAAGCCACAGCAGCGACTGGAAATATCATGGGTTGATCATGCTGCTGCTTTTTCCTGGTGGATGCAAAGCTGCAGAGTGTATACAGGCATAAGGACACATCTACCACTCAGTGCTGTGATTCATGGCTAATGTTAAACGGCTTTTGCATGAACACACCAAGCTCCTGTGAAACCAGGACTGCAGGATGAAGTTAGGATATGTACCATTGTGGGTGAAAGGCGCATCATGAGACACAAAGGGATAGTAAGGTATCACTGTGGACTCAAGGAAATATCCAGGCCCTTGGAATGGGAAGCATCACCCTCTCAGCTGTATAAGAAGAGTCAGATTTAATTTCTCAGTACCCTAATTTGTATTATGCAGAGATGAGAGCTAAACTAGCTTTACCCAGCTAACCTGCATATTAAAAGCTGTGCAGCTGCATTTAACACCGAGGTCCTTATGGAGGAATTCACCTATGCACTCTACAGAATAAGCATATGCTCACCTGACAGAATACTGAAGGCAAGCCTACAGAAGTCAACAGATTTCCAGATGATAACATGTGTTATTTTCTACAGTTGACTGGCAATGTTTTTTTCATCCCATGCCACTCCACGACTTCACACATTCTTCTGATTGAAACCAAGAGGCTTTTCAGACTTTGCTCCAAACTGAGCAAAAAAGCCCCCATCTAAGAGCTGCCAAGCCACAGGCCAGGACTCTCACCTGGTCTGGAAAAATGAAGTTCAAGCCCTGGTCTTAATTTGGGGAGAGGAAGAAGCTGAAGTGTGATCTTTTACTTCTCAAGTGACAGTAGTGAATATAGAAGAGAACCCCTTGAATTTTACCTGAAATTCCTTATGGAAAGCAGGATACTCTTCCCATGAAAGTTTCCATAGTGCAAACCATTCTCTTTTGACAAAGCATCATTTCCTAAGTACTTAGTTTTCTCAAAATGCCTTCAGGTAGCTTCAGGTACAAGACTTCTGAAATGTCCTACTCTGGGAATCCTGCCCACCAGACTGAGAAGCAGCCTACAGCAAGCATAAGAAAAAACAGGTATGAGGACAAGTGCAGAGTTTTGATCTAGCAAATAAAACAGGAAGCTAATTTAGTTTTCAATTCAAGGGATTTAAGAGAGAGGCAGGTTTCTTCTGTTTCAGCAGAGTGTCTATCACCATATTTGCTGCAACTCTCACATGCCAATATACTACAGCACAGGTAAAAGGAGTGCTTGGGCTTTGCTGTCCAAAATGTTCTTGTTTATTGCATTAACACTGAGATACTTAATGGTGATTCCTAGCACACAGATTTGTTTTTCTTTACAATATATTACTCAGTGTTTTTCAGCCTTTGCAATTGAAAGACCCGTGAAGGCATTTTCCAGGATGGATGCAGAACCTTATAAGCAAGCCTAAGTCCACAGACAATTGATTTTTCTTAGCTGCCTTTAACAGACATCTCCCTGTCTCCCCAAGTAGCACATGGGTCCCCAAGGACCTGCCAATTGCAACTTGAAGGCCGTTGCTCTGCCACAGCCAGCCAGTTCAAGGGATGACTCCAGAAAACACAGTACTGCTGGTGTAAGAAGCTCTACATCTCTACCACGTTCAAGAAAATCTGTGAGAGCACCGCACAGAAGGCAGTCAGAAATCAGGCCAAGTCAGAAATCTTCTTAAACATTGTTCTTCTGGAATTGTAGCTCTGGAAATACATATAAGTTACAAATTAATAAGCATCAAGGAGCAAGACAATCAGAGCCCATCCTATCCTGCAGATGGAAAATTCTCAGAGTAGTAATGACTTGTCAAGCCAGCTAGGTTTTTTCCTACAAAAGCTTAAGCTAAAAAAGCTTCAGTTAAACAAAGAAGAACAGGAGCTGAGGTCTGAATGAAGCATCATCTCTGCTCTGGAGAAACTGAACAACATGCACACATAATAACAGCATTAGAAAGCTGATGCCACCTATAGTTAACTATCAGCTTTATTCACCCAGACTCCAGCTACAAGAGGGCAGCAGCTACCTAACTGGTTCACACAATAAGTGAAGGTGAGTCAAAACATTTTCCCAGTTAATACACACCCACTTCTTATTATCAAAGCAGCTTGTCAACATGCCTACAAAATAATGTCACAGGAAGAGAGCAGAGGTTAATCTGTAAAAGGGGCATGACAACTGATCAAGACCCACAGTTGCTGTCTCTGCCATTCAGTCCATACAAAGCAGGTCAGCAGCACCACTGGGAAGACTATGCTCAGGCTGGCTGAGGGGTAATAAAATAGACTCTCAAAATCACTGTAATCAACTCTGACTAAGGAAAAAGCAACTCTAAGGCTGCTCAGGCATTCAACAGCAACAGGAGTACATCAGGACAAGAAAACTGCGGGAGCAGGCAGCACACTAAGTGTGCCTAGAGTCACAGCTAGAGTCTCAATGAATGAATCCAAAGACAAAGTAATAAAAAATAAAAGCCAGCAAAAAGACCAATCACTCTGCTTTGCTCTTAAGGACGGCAAATTGTCATAAAAAGGAAATCCAGGTAAAGTACAGGAATGACCAAACTTCAAAATGCTTATTGTATTGAGAGAGGGAGACATTTCAGAGGGAAACTGGTAGAGGAAATACAACTGGAAGAGAACCACTCAAGCGGGAAGTGCTGACTCTGCTTCCAAGCAGCTTCTGGCATAATTTTACCCTATCCCAAACCCTCTGGTGATTAATTGTGAAACACTGAAGGAAAAAAAAAAGGTGCTTCTTAATCATCAGACATACAGTAATACATTATTTTAAAACAAGAAGAGATCAAGAAGAGGGAAAGCAAGAGGAGTTCAGGAGAACCCTGGGCTGCAAAAGAATCAGCTGCTTGCTCACCCTTCACCCTTGATCTTCTTTCATTAAGTCTCAGACTGTTTGCTGCAGGTACCAGGTACACAGCACATCACCTATAGACAAAAGCAGAAGGGTGAGAAGCTACATTTGAAGATCAAAAAACAAGAAGTGCGGCCCAAAACCTTCAGCTGCATCAGCATGGTGTTTCCCAGTGATTTCCAGTGCCAATGGAAGAAAGATCTAGTGACCTTCTGCACGCACAATTTGTCCACTCAATCGTTACTGCTTGTTAAAGCTTTGTCTTTCATATACTACGCCATATTTCATCTGTCAGAATGGGGGAGGAATCCGATTAGCTTCTAGAAGCAGTTTAAGCAATAAGGGCATGGTAGACTGAATTTCTGGGCAGCAAAAGGCCACCTTGGGTACTATGACAAGGTATTCACTATCTGATAGTGTAGATTAAGGAGGAACCTGGCTCTTTTGTCTCTTCAGCATGTGTTGCTCCCATTAGCATTAATGCAAGCTGAATACAGGCACTGAGAGTCTGCCAAAGGAGTGACAAACGGCAGCTTTTCATCTAGCATACATGAGCAAAAAAGGGGAACAAGACGCTCAGCCATCTACTGCAAGCACCTGACAACTATTTAAGCATTGAATGGAATCCAGGAGTTTTATATAACAAAATGTCATAGAAAACATTCACTGGGAAAGCAACAGAATACAGTACATACTCTGCAGCAAGTTTCTGCATGGAGAGGACAGTTCTAAAATGATGATAAATATGCATGAGTATATAGATAAATAAGAAACCCCCAAAACTATGGCTTTTGTTTTGGGGTTTTTTTGAGAGATTGCCCAGGGCATGAATCCTCAGAAGCTTGAACAGACTTCAACTAAGCCAAGTTCTGATGCAACTAATAAAAACGTTCCATTTTCTCCTCCAAACAGAATATTCAATTTTTTTGGCCTACATATTAGGTATAAATTTGGAATAAATCTTTTAACCACTGCCAAAAAAACCCCAACCCAACCAACCAAATTGAAAAGAAAGCAAAGACTGAAATGACTCCCCATCTTTGACTTGCCATTGAGGTACATATTACAAATGGAAACAAGAATTCTTCAGTCACTAAGATGCAGAAAAAGAACTGCTGTATTTCCTAGAGCAGCCTTTCATAGGAAATGCCACTCTTCTACTAGAAGGTTTGAGCATTCACAGAACAACCTGATGTCACTGGGAATTTGTGGGGGCTGTCAGCCAGATCAAAGACTGTGATCATCTAGAACCCCAAAACCAGAAGCAGCTAAACCAACATTTTTTCCATTTTGTGCCTTGCAGGCTGTGATTAACAAGTTTATGTATAATTTCTAACCCTGCCCCCTAGCCTGGGCTCAGGAAAGAATGTTACCAATTAAAGGAGCAAATTGCAGTGGTTCTATGCTGTAAAAAGAGACATTAACACTAACATCTGCAGTTTTATGCGGCACAGAAAAATGTTTCCTCAAATGATAATAATAGTAGCAATAATAATAGTATAATACAATGCTAAGCTTATTGAAAACAATACATTCTACAAAGCCCCAGATAGCTTGTTAAATATTTACCAAACAGGAATATTTAGTATTTAATAAGATGCTAAAAATTAATGGAAATACAAAGTAATAGGCATTTTTCTGATGCTTCCAAAAGTTAATTCCAGTCAAATATGCCCACCTATCTGAGATAGCAGAAATGCTGTTCAGAACTGGGACAACCAAGATGTTCTAAACTGTTGCAAGGCAAAGGCTGTTAATATTTTCGGCAATTCAGAATTATTTTAACAGTGGTTAATTGAAACAAATTCTTAATAAACACTAATAGATTTACCTTCCCACCCTCAAGGGATGCTGGGCGGATTAGTTGATATTTGCTCACAGCTTTCAAATTGGAAATACTGTATGAACACAATTATAATACTCTTGCAGAACCATTCTTTAGCAGCTTACTCGTCTGTAATTAGATGCGGTGATCAGATTATATAGAAAGCCAATCCAATCCTGGGCTGCATCAAAAGGAGTGTGGCCAGCAGGTCAAAAGAGGTGATTCTTTCCCTCTACTCTGCTCTTGTGAGACCTCACCTGGAATACTGTATGCAGCTCTGGCGTCCTCAACATAAGAAGGACATGGAACTGCTGAAGCAAGTCCAGAGGAGGCCATGAAGTTGATAAGAGGACTGGAGCACCTCCTCTATGAAGACAGGCTGATGGAGTTGGGGCTGTTCAGCCTGGAGAAGAGAAGACTGCGTGGAGACCTCATAGCAACTTTTCAATATCTGAAGGGGCTACAAGGGAGCCAGAGAGGGACTCTTTGCTAGGAACTGCAATGACAGGACAAGGGGTAATGGATTAAAACTGAAGGAGGGGAAGTTTAGGTTAGATATTAGAAAATAAAGTAACCTGCAGGTACACATACAGCAAAAAGCAGAATGCTTCCCTTCTTACACTGACTGGACTTTGAGAAATTAGCTAATGATAATGGTTTAATAATGAAACAGATGCTTAACACTGCTTGGCTGCTTTATCACAAATAGCCCTGTAGGAAACCTCCCACCCTTGTTCACCCCAAAAGTATGCACAAGTGTACTTGGTGGCAGATCGCAGAGCAACCTGCCCTTTTTATTTCTCACCTCCTGTAAGTGACAGGATGCATCTCACAAGTTCTTACCATGTATTTTCTCTACACTGTCCTCCCTCAAATGGAATTGAGGAGGGTTATTTCTGATGGAGCCTGGCAACCACCTATCAGTACTGTAATAACAGGAAGGAAACAGATAGCAAAAAAGACACTTGGACTGGTTCTCACTGTGTACTGAAGGATATAGTGTCAGAAATCATATTCTCACTGCCTGCCCTATCTCCCTGACTGAAACAATCTAAGCAGAAGAGGAAAGGGTCATGAGAAATACATCAGCAGCTAAATTACATGAGGTTTGTGCCTGGAGAAGATGGGTTCAGTGCTGATTGGCTGGGCGGGATGAAGTTAGGATAGCTGCTCTTGAATTAGCTGCTCAGGGTCATATGATTCCACTTACATGTCCATGGATACAGCATGACACAGAATCTCTCGTGATGGAGAGGCCAGCGAGAGTTTGGAATGGCAACCCATCACCAGCCTACATGCGACTGATTGTCCTTGCATTGCCTACATCTCCCAGTGCCCTGCTCTATCTAGCTGCAGGGGCTTTAACCAGCCATACACTAAATATATTGAGGAAGATTAAAAAGGATGCACTTCTTTCACCAATTTTTTTTTTTTTAACCTCCTCTCCTCCCTCCCAGGCCCTGAAATGCGTACATTCCCTGCATCACAAGATAAGAAGGTCAACCTGCGATATGTAAAAACGGGAAGGAGTTTTATATTCTGTTGTATATAAATCCCTGAAGATCATGTGGGTGGGATACAAATAAAACCTCTCTACTTGAGTCATCTTTAGCAAAATCCAACTGCCAATGCCTTAACACAACAGCAAAAAATTACACATTTCTGAGGCAGCTCAAATAATAGCCTTACAGGCTGAATGTGATAGATCTTCTATTCCAATTCTACACCTCTCCTCTCTGGGTCACACTAGAAATGCAAGAGAGAGGCTGCAAGGTATTTGTTTCCAGCCATCAATAAATAAGTGAAATCTACTTCAATTCCTCTAAAGAAAAGATTAAAAAAAGTAACCATTTGATTCTACTGTGACAGGTCCAAGAGAAGAACTGAATACTGCTCAAATAAAGTATTTAACTTTCTGGAAGACTTTTACTCATGCAGGGAATCAATGTCACCAAAGCCTTCAAGTATGATGGTCCAGGGCCAAGACAGTTTTTACATGAGGCTAAAGAGCAATCCATAGCAGCCATGTTTCTCTAGTTTTAAGAATACAGACTCTCAGGAAAGCCAGTGCTGCTAATTTCCAGGTTTCCTGCTAATCCATCGACTAAGACTGGAGGAACACTCCACCATTGCCGTTGCAACCCAAAGCACAGTTTGAAATGTGTCACTTTTGCAGACATTTTTAGTTCCAGGCCAAATGGTGTGATTACAATTTACATTCACTCTCACTAATGCAGAGCTCTAAACAGGGGTTCTTCCAGCCTTAAATCAGTGTCAGCCCATTACTGAGGCAACATATAGCAGTCAAGAATTTAATGGATTTAAAGGGCGGAGGTATTGATGGCTGTGAAGTGGAAACTATTTATCCTGTAAATACTGTAACAACTAAGACAGCTCATCTCATTACA
>NW_008649951.1:0-95823 GCF_000695815.1 Acanthisitta chloris | reverse complement strand
AGGGAAGGGCTGGCAGCTGCAGGTTGTGTTACTGGAAGAGATGGGGAACAGAACTGCCACAGGAGTCTGCTGCTGTAGGCATGGATGTTGGGGGTGAGCTATGGCAGGGAATCTGTACTTGCACCTTTTGTCCTTGCTAACCAGGATCTCTTCTCTGAATAAGGCAGACACATAAATATGTCTCCAGGTCTACTCTCCACACTGTGCTGCCTGGCTTTCTCCATGCATTCTCACATATGACTTGGAGGTGCTGTGTGGACCAGGCTAGACTATGGGATTTCCACCCCAGGACACTACACAGATCGTCAGCAAGCCGCTGTTCCATTTGGAAAGCACCACATGGAAACATGTAGTATAAATCACAAGTCACCATAGCAATTTGCAGTACACTCTGCCAGTTTGAGATCTCAGAAAGCTGGGACACTTGCTTCCCCTTCTGACTTTGCCAAACCTCAGAAAATGACCTTGAGAAAAAATTTTAAAAGTAGGAAAGATGGATTTTTCAGCAACTAGTAGCACATCCAATAAATATCGAACTATTCTGTCTGGATAGAAGCCTGTGAGCATCTTAAAGCTCCTAGCTTAGTGATTCCCAGTCTCCAAACTGTTGAGTTCTGTATAACCTTTCAACTGAATTATCTGAGAAAAAATTGGGAGATAATCCCAATGATTTCCACATAAAACCCTGCCAGGCCCTGTGAGCATTAGAAGACTGGAGTGAAAATGAATGGGAGGGAGGGAGGAAGACAGTAAATACTGCACACTTTGCTTTCCTTCAAGGAGTACAAAATTTATAGTTCTCTACTAGATTTTTTTTCTAAGATCTGTTTACTCTGCTTTGTTACCAACCTAACTAGGATGCAAACCTACCTCCTGCCTGCACAGAAAGATGTCTGCAGGCAAGCAGCAGACCTGCTGTTTCTCATTCCATGCAAAGGATGCTGCAAGTCAGCATTCTCTATTAGATGCTCTTTCAGCAATAATCCCAGTGCTGACTTTCCCTGCAGCTACAATTCTATGCTTTTAGACCATGGAAAGACTTTGTTTTACATATAACTGTTTAATAATTATCTAGTGACCAATACTTACAAGTTTAGGCAAATGCCTCACTTCTCGGGAAGAAAGAGACTCTAATTTTGAGCACCCTGTATATGGCATCCACAACATGTCTTCAAGGCCTGTCTTATCTCTGAGTGATCAGTGTCCCTGGAGCCACTGAAACAGCTACTGAGACCCCAACTCTGAGACATGCGCCAGGTTAAAATCTAAAATTAGAGGCACGTGTGGTCATACTGTGATGCTTGGGCCAGTTTAATGCACTTCAAGGCAGGACTGGGGGAATGTCCAAAACTCATCAATGCTAGCTCTCATTTTGTTGCTAGCATACATGATGTTGTACTAGAAGGAACTTGATACAAAAATACAGGGATGGTCTGAAGCAGCTACAAGAGGTACCAAGACTGCAATTCTTAGATGCTACTAACAAAAAAAAACACCTTTCACTTTCCTGCTCTTGGCTGTTAACTTTCATTTGTTTAGATGCCAGCACACTACATTTCATAAAAATTAACACTTTTTTTTTCTTTAAACACTTACAAGCTTATTTTCCTCTTGCTTGTACCAGCTGTTTATCTCCTGACTTGATGATTCTCTTTGGAAATGCGAGTTGACATCTGGGTATGAGCGGATGCTGTAAATTGCCAGCATTTCTGTCTACTTATGCAAGCAAAGATTAGTTCCTCCAACTACAGTAGCATCTCTCCAAAGAATGCTAACATTATGATACTTAACAACCATCTTCTTTCACTGCTATTACCCTTTTCTTTTCATTCAAGTACCTTCTTCTTTTGCTGAGGGCAAAGCAATACATTAAGGAACTAGCAACACAAATAAATGTAAATTAAAGAGAAAGCTTTTCAGAAAGTTCATATTACCTCTTGAAATAGGCAGTAAAGAGTAGGTGCAAATGAAGTACAGATTCTGGAACAGGTCAGAAGACACGAGATTAAGTGAATCCATGGGTTGCCCTTGAGCACAGCAGCTGAGGTTGTCTGCGGTATGGATCCAGCTCTTTTCTGGGACAGAACAAATAGGAAAGGGAGAGGAAGCTGCCCAAAGAACCAGGTACTTCAACATGACTCTGGCCTGTTCATTTGACCTGACAGAGGAAATTACTGCATAGTTGTTTCCCTTTCTCCTCAATCTTAGTAATTTTTCACAGCTTTTATGACTTTACCTATCTCATGCTTGGGTAACAGCAGGAGATGTACACATAATGCCTATCCTCACGCTCCATGCATTCCCACAGAACTCTGCAGAGTATGGGACTTTTCCCCACTGTGCCCCATCCCAGCCAATGCTCCTTTGTCTTCCAGCACCCAACACATGGGTGGATAATCCACTGTTCCTCTTACAAAGGATGACGCATTCAGACACTGGCAAGACAATACATTAAAGGTATCATAGCACCAAAGGCTTCCAGTTAAACTGTTCCTTCTTAAGCCAACAGGCTGTTAGCAGTATGGGAAAATCAACAGATACACCTGAGCCATACCACACACCACTCATCCTATTTCAAGCTTTAAAGGTTAAAGCCAACATCTTAAAATTACCCAAGGAATGCAAGGCAGGCATGGGACTGAAGTGATACATGCTTCCTTGAGAGAAATATCTCAGACAAGGAACAGCACATTCAAAAGCGGTTTCACACATAATCCTTGCAGACATAAAATCAACACTTTGAGGTTTGTCCCATGACTCGGGTTTGGGAGAATCAATGGGTAACACAGTGGTCTCCCAAATACAAAACAGTAAGGGTTTTTCATAAACCAAGTGGGGTTTTTTGTGTACTAAATTAAAATTGTCAAAACATTTTTAAAGCTTCCATGCCCAAAGCAGGGAAAACTCTGCCATTCTTTGCACTTGGAAAAGCTTTATGAGTTTTAACTCATAAATAATAATCCTGAAAAAACCCCACCATGATGAGCAGAAAAGAAGGCACAAAGCAGCATAGAATACATGAGGCGATTGTTGTTTCTATTGAAATTATTTATCTACTATTGGATATGGAGTATAGTGAGGAATAGAGATGAAGGAGAGGAGGAGGAGGAAAGTGAGTTGGGTCTCTGCCCAGAGAAGGAGGATGCTATTTAGTTGAACAAGAATCAGCTCCACAGAAATGTTGGTGGATGGTAGGGAAATAATGTGCTGTTATGAAGAGGAAAAATACCATACCTAAATTTTATAGGCTGTTATATATGAATGATACCTTAGCCTCTGCTTAAAGGCATCCTATGATTGTGTTGTTAACACCTGGGAGGAAGACACCTGATGCCACTAGGCCTTCTACCCACAGTGAGTATTCATTGCCATTTTGATAACTTTAAAGGAGCTCTAGTTGATCCCACCACTATAGGAAGGACTGCTTCAAATGCTCAAAGCTCAGGCCATCACATTTTAGTGTCTCCCTGCAGCCTTGTTTCTTCACTTCAGGAGGGAATCTAACTCCTACATAAGACATCTGGAGACATTATGGGAAACAAAAATCATTACCACCTATAATTCAGTGTATGCAGGTTACTTTATAACATAACAGAATAAAATGGTTTTGATGCAAGGAAAAGGAAATCACTGGGCACACTCTGCTATTAAATTACACAAACACTGCTTTTGATTAAGCTGAGACTTCCCTATCAACACACTGACTTGCTTGCTCACTTATTTCCTCCTGCTTCACACTGTTCCCCCCACTCACTCTCTTCCAAAACAGCCTGCCTTACTCACTTAGCTTTTTCAACCATAATGGAAAATGTTACTGAAAATAAAACAGTTCTGACAGTTCGAGATCTTAAGTTCTTGTTTTCCCCAACAGTCCAAGTTACTGCTCAGTCCGAAGGAGATGATTCAAATATGTTCTGGGCAGATTTGTTTGCATGATACGTAGTTTGAAAAAGGGTTAATTAATTTGTGATTCTGAAAGCCCAGGAGACAGTAATCAAAGGAGGCACCACAGACACAAACTCTTTCACATACTATGTTTACCCATTGCAGTCTTGGTGGTCACACTAGTATCTTTCTGTTTTGTTTCTGCAGTACCTAGCTAGAGGTGAATACAGCTCCAAGTAGAGACCAAGAAAGAGAACAGCAGAAATGTTTCCAAGAATGCACACAGAACAGGAAGGATCAGGAAGTTCAGTGCTTTCCACTGCTTGTTCAGCTGGTAGCTACACTTTTTCACAGTAGCAGTTTTCCATAGAAGTAGTATGACATAGGGCTTGATGCAACATGGACCTGGGATTTGCTAATGCATTGAACCATTTGGAGAAGTGAGAGGCAGAAATCCTTTTAGAGCACAGGCAGCTCTGGCTCTCTCCTCATAGGAGATACGGCAAAATGAAGGACAGTGAAGGAGGCTGAATGAAAAGGAAAAAGATTTCAACGAAAGAAACTGCAATGCCACTGACAATCACCTCACTCTTCTGCTTATTCCAAATTCAGAAAATGGAAGAATATACCTCATCCAAGGACTTCACCAAGTGTCATAAAGTTGTTAAAAGAGCAAAAGTCCACATACACCTGTGAAAATGGTCCAGCAACTAATTACTTGTCCCCCCACAAGACACGTACACAAACCAGATGAAAATTCCCTGCTGAATACACGAGTGGTGATGTTCTCTAGCTTTTCACTACAGGTGAGGGTGCCTCTTCTGTACCTATGTAGCCTCCACTGCAACAGGGTATCAATCATAATTAGGCCTGAGTCTTGGCTATTTGCTGACAAACTTCAGCTTGTCAGAGAACAGCTTCAGGAGAGCAACTTACCTGTTCACCTCAAAGAGCTCTGAGAAACACTGCCCTGCATGGCCAGAGTGACACTTAGCCTGAAAGGCTAGCTGACTTCAGGGAGGCTGTATCCACTCCTGGGCATGCAGCTGCTGTCTGGCAAGCAAAGCAGCTTCCACAGCACCACGAGTCTGCAGACAGACCTTCTATAGGTGGGTTCTGCCACCACTGGCCCCTACAACAAGCTCATCCAGAACAGTGCTTGGGGTTCTTGTGGGCTTCCATTGCCTCAGTCAGCAAGATGACCACCAAACACCTGAAGCCAGCTCCTCTGCCAAGAAACATCTCCATTCCTTGCAGGATTGCAAAGCACTTGGTATGTCACAGTACTGTAATTATAAAGTATAAGCATCACTGCGTCCTGTTTAGTAGTATTTGGGTTGAGGGGCAACAAAAAAGTTCTACATCACTAATAAGAAAAATAACTAAACCTCCCAAAAAGGCCTGACAGCTCACCAACACAGGGCAAAACACCCCAAGAACAACTGTCCCCATGGGAACTGACAAGTACAGAGCACAGGAAAATGAGAACTGTTTGAATTAACAGGGAACATTTGCTCTAAATAAAAGTTATTTTGAGGAATTAAAGCAAACAAATGTCAGCTCCATGCAGCAGCGTGTTGGGATGTGATGTGCTGTAATGTGTTGTGACACTTCACTTCATAAATTAAAGCTTTTTTTTCTCCCCCAGGGGAAGAGAATTCAAGTGCAGTCAAATACTTGCACTTGGAAGGTCTGCAGGCTTGACACTTAGCAGTCTGTGACTCCACTGATCCCCCTGAGAGGAGACACCTTCGTGCCTGCCCTGTGGGCTGCTCTGTTCTCCCTCGCTCCAGGACACATCACACAAGGAGCCTGAAGCTCACACACAGGCAGTGGTGCCATCACCTCACTTAGGCTGCCAATCTCTGGGTAACACTCATCAATCCACAAGGTGAAATCAACTGATGTCACAGCCAAAACACCAGGTCTGAGCTTACACTTATTTTATATCCTATTTATTTGGTTAAATACATAGTATTCATTCGAGCTATTTACTGTATACGAAGCTACCAGTGTCACAAGACTAATGAATGAAAGGGCAAAAACTCACCCACTTAGAATACTGTGCTGCTTTAGCTGGCATGACTCAGAGATTAAATCAGTGTGGGCTCAAGTAAGTGTCATCACTCAGTTCTCTGGCACTGAAAGTTGAACTGCACAATGGTAAGCTAAAACAGCTGAACACAAGGGCTGTGATGCTCTGAGAGGAAAGAAGAAAATTCTGCTTGCCCAATGCCCAGTGCAGATGAAGCACCCACACTCACCATGGTTCTTTGTCACACACTACTCTTTGAGAAGACCTTCAAGAGTAAAGAAGGAGAAAAACAAAAGGAGAAAAGGGCATACAAAGGATGATGATCTAGATGACCTTGTTTGTGATTTTTTAAAAAAAAAAAGGAAACACCCAATCACTACCACTTTCTTCAGAACATCCTACAGTCATCATCTGGAAGGTGCCAATAATGAGCTCAGAGTGGTACACAACCTATAAAGATGCCAAGGCAGTTCATTAATTAGAAATGAAACCCAGAAAGCCAAAAGACACCATTAAATTACACAAGTAGACAACTTTAGCTATTCTATCCCTTCTTTTTTCCTGTACAAAGTCCAGAGGAAAAAGTCTTTCAATTTCATTTGAGTATTAACTCAAACCTGGAGCACAAGAGGATGTTTGTGACTGAGACCTGCAAGACAAGAGTTATAGGCAACAACAAGATGTAGCCAAGCACAAATTAATTTTTAAGACCCTTGATGTGTAGACACAATTTCACAGCCATGGAAACTGAGGCATGGCTTCAGCTGCAGCACAGCATGAAACTTATCGGTGTGCTGAGTATTTAAGGGTAAGTGTAATGCCTCAATGCTAATTCCAAGTGTGCAGTTGTGTCCTTACAGTGCAGCTATGGCAAATTGTGCCTATATGAAGAGAGGTTAAGGTTTCTTCCTCAGGTTATGTGCACAGCAAGGACACAGTCAGCTTCCATAAGCTGAGACTTGGTGGGGAAAGATGCTCAGAAAGCATCTCTGCACTGTAGCATGTCCACAACAGAACTTTGCCAACCATAGGAAGGCAAGTGCATTTAGACATGGGCATACAGTTTTAGAGACAGCAAAATCCCCACCCTGGGAAGAAACCTCAGCCCTTGACATATACTGCATGCTCCTCACACTGCTAGCACCGCTGCAGCTGCAGGGAAGCACTGCCTGTGCTGCCAAAGTCACATAGGAGCAAACTAAGGAATCTAAGCCAACAAGCGTGGCAATGACCTCTTACATTTCCTCCTGCCCCTCATCATTCTCAGCCTGTGCAGTGTAATGCCCTACAGAAATACCAGTGTAAGTCCTGACAACAGCACAGACACGTTGCTAAGGGAGTGTACCTGAGCTCATTCACCTTGTGTCTCACCCACACTACACCAGTGTCTCACCCACACTACACCACTATAAGCTCAGACGCTTCCAGTTGTGGAGCAAACCTACCCACAGCTACATCACAAGTTTTTCGTATCATAAGGTGTAGATGTGCTCTTTGAAATATTCAGGGGAGCCTCACTCTATGCACCACCTCTGAGGCAAAGCAAGAGCCCTGATCTGCAGAGCTCTACAACATCACCACTATTTCTGTAGTTAGGCCATTGGGACAATGAGAAAAAGCTTTCTGCTAAAAGATACCAGAGGTCAGTCTCATGCTACTGAAGAGGTCTGCTAGCTTAGGACACAGAGCTGCTTCTAAAGAAATCAACAGCACTACTCTGCCTAAGTTTGGCTCAGCAGGACTATCCTTTTTAGTTGGAACTAAGCAACTACACATGCAGACGGGCTCATCCAAGAAAGATAGCTGCTTAAACCTGAAGTCTTTGATCTATTGCCTAAACTCTCAAGCAATAAGGGACACTTTGCTCCCACTTGTAAGCTCAGACCACTACCAGGTTCAGACAGATGCATTCTCAGAGTTCTCAAGGGAACATTTCAGAGTTTTAATGGCAGTGGCAGCTGCTCTTTATAAGCTGAAAGCAACAACACTTCATTTTTTAAATGGAGGCAGATTCTGATTTATAAATAAGAAAATTGAATGTATGCAAAAGCACAGCCCTACTTCCCTTTACGCATACACAATTCAGATAACTGAACCGATCAGTCACCAAACTGAGCTGAAAGTCATTATGCCGAAGAAAAGACCTTGCTTGCCTAACTTCAATCCAGAATGAATCTAAACTTCTGCTTTCCAACCTCTGAATATGAATAGGGACAACATGAATATGCTATGTTTTTATTAGAGCTAGAGGGTGTGGCAACAATTTAAAACCAATTCTTGTATGTATGTGGCTAAGACATTTTCCTGAAGAATATACACTTGACTTTGTCTTTTTGCAAGATTACATTGTCAAAATGATATTTTTTTAAGTCAGTAAGATAGCACAACACCTGGGATTCCCATGTAAAAGAGGCTTACAGAAATTGCAAAAGGGATGTAAGACTAGTGTTGTTCTCCAAACTTCCCTCTACTAGTCTGTGCATGTAACCACGTGCAAAACACAACAGCACAATGTTGCACCTGAAATGTAATACACTGAGATAGGGAATTTCCAATTCAGAGTTTCTTCAGCAACAACTCACTTCTACAAAGCCTGCATCCATGCTCACTGGAGAAATCAGCCAGTAATAAACTTAGCACTGGCATTTTTGCCAGGTTGCTGTAGGAGCCCTAACACCTGTAGGTTTAGTACTTCAATTAGGAGGTGAAACATAACTCTTAACCCACTTCATTTTAACTAATTTCTCATTGATCTTTTAAGCTCTGCAAAGAGCACATTTCTCACTGAGCACTACAGGTAGCACAAGCAAGTGTATGAAGTCAAAAAGGATATGAATTATTAAAAAGTCTGAACAATTGAGGTTGAAGGGGAAAAAAACCCATAAGGAAGAAAAGCTCTTCTTTAACTAAGGAATGACAACACAGCTATTTTAAAGCATTCAAAAAGGTCTTTTCAAGGTTGAAACAAATGGTGAAAGAGAAAGCCTACACATTGAGGGTTCTGACAGACTTCAGATATGGGCAAGGACACGTGGAGGTTATTAGCACTGCGACAGGGCTCATCTCCTGTGTCCAGAGAAAGAGACTTTTCCCATGAACTTCACAACTTGTCTGGTCACAAATCTGTAGGGAGAATGCAAAAAATAAAGCAAACTTCCATCCTACTATTTCAATTCCAAATGTGAACATTAAGCATGAACCACACAGCCTTGTGTCTCAGACAGTTTTTCAGACAAAGTCAGCTGTTTCCAAGGTCCCTGTTGGGCAAATTTAGCCCCATCATGCTTGGGAGCTGTTTTTATATGTGTCACCCTGGAAGACTTCCCAACTTTGTCTATAAGCTGCTTTCAACATACTTCTGAGCACTAATCACTTTTCTTGGCATAATAGATTGCTTATCAATTAAGAAATGGCAGTACCCTAATGCCCAATATTAGGGCTGTAGGTCTAGGCACTATGTCAGGATGGCTCCTCAGACATTATTTGCATGGATACCTGCATTCATCAGGTCATTCTGCCCCAGCCTAGTAGGTCACACTGCTACAGATCCTATCACCTACATCTCACATTCAAACCACAACCACCTATCTGCTCCTGAATGCATTACTTTTTAAGATGATAACTGAATATTCCATGTTAACATCCAACTTCCCCTTTTGTTAGACTACTGAGGGATTCCAGGCAGCTGCTTAATGCTTTACTTCTCTAGGGATTTATATTTTCCCATATGCTACTGAGCTGCAAGCTGAACTGTTGTGTACTACCTCACATGCCTGACAGAAGAAAGAAATGTGATGGAAATTTGAATTATTTGCTCTCAGTCTTTACGATCTATAATAGGTTTTTCCTCATTTTCAGAAGACTTTCTTTTTTTTTCTTTTACATTTGCCCTGCTCATTCTTATCATAAAAATACTGTCGCCCAAGTCAAGAAAGAAAAGAAGACAATCTATATTAGGTCAAGCAAATTGCAGCAGTGGGCAGCCCGGCCGGGGTCCTCATCATGGACGAGCAGTTGTATGCTGCAGACAGCTTTACCTGGGATTGCAGAGTGCCCCTGCCAGGCTCCTACCAAGGCACAGAGGACAAAAAAGTATCTCTAATAAGCTCCATTTTCCTGAATTGTTGAGGAGGAGGAGATAGAAAATCATTCCTGTAACACCTCTGGAAAACTTGAAGAGGTTATTGCTATGGAAACAGCTCCAGCAAAGCAGGTGCAGAAAGGGGGAGCAGCAGAGAGATGCATGGTGCACAGAATAGAAATTCTTAACACCCAAAATTAAACCTGTGCACCTCCGGCAGCACAATCTATTTTGGATAACATCAACAATTTGCCCTTGGTTTTATATCAACAAAACCACAGGTAAGTGACAATGAAATGAACACCTGAGGCTGTGCAGGAGAGAACTAGCTGCAGAACCAAACTAAAAACAATACACACCAGTATATATGGCAGCAGAGAAAATCTGGTATAGAACAGCACTATGTGCTTTTTCCTCCAGCTGAACTAATGATAACCTTACATTGGAGCTTGTCTAAAATAAGCTGGAAAGCAACAGAGTCTTTTCATCACCCTTTGGGAGTAAAATAAAGCTAGGTTAGAGGAAGCCTTTAGCAGAAGAATGGAACAGAGGAGCTCTGATTGTACCACACCAATGGCTGTGCCACAAAAAGAAAATACCCTACTGAAATGGGGACTGAAAAAGGAGTAGTTCAGCAAAGAAAGAAAAATCAGCTAAAAAAATGAGGTGACAAACAAGCAGCTCTTTGAAAGAGACTTCATCCTACAAATAAACTGGTATCAAGCTATTAGAGAGCATCCAAAGGAGGGCTACAAAGGCAGTGAAGGGCCTAGAGGGGAAGCCATATGAGGAGCAGCTGAGGTCACTTGGTTTGTTAAGCCTGGAGAAGAGGAGACTGAGAGGAGAACACATTGCTGTATGCAACTTCCTTGCAAGGGGAAGTGGAAAGGCAGGCACTGATCTCTTCTCCGGAAACCAGTGACTGGACCCGAGGGAATGGCATGAAGCTGTGTCAGGGGAGGCTTATGTTAGACATTAGGAAAAGGTTCTTCACCCAGAGGGTGGTCAGGCACTGGAGCAGCTCCCCAGGGAAGTGGTCACTGCACCAAGCCTGCCAGAATACAAGAAATGTTTGGACAATGCTCTCAGGCACATGGTTCTTGGGGCTGACCCGGACTCAGCAATCCTTGCAGGTCCCTTCCAACTCAAGATATTCTATGACTCTTAAGTGTAATGTTCAATCACCATAGCAGAGTTTGCTAAGTGTTTAGGGGTTCTACTAAATTGAGGTTTGTGCCTGTACAAACACATCCACAGTAAACTGCAGGTTTTGCATGAAAAGATGGAGTCTTTTCTGTTGCAGCTATGTCATTCTAGTGAGCTGAAAATTTTTATATGAACTCCTTCCTAATGGAGAATATACTACCAAGAAATGGGGGGAGTGATGAACTACAACACTAAAAACTCTTTTGAGGTCTTAAAATAAAAGACAAGCCGCTGGGATAGAATTTAACAACGTCCTTTAAACTTGGCTTGTTTCCTTTTTGGCTGCATGAACATCTGTAATCCCCAAATTCCTGTCGCTATTCCCACCAGCTGCTGAAATTGAAACCGATCCAGCAGAGGAAGTCTGAACTTTGCCAGCACAATGAAAAATATAACCCCATTGGGCATGACACAGCTTCACCACAATCTAAAACAGTGCAGTGCATTTGTAAACTTAAACAAATGTGAACCATTTCAGATACACAACTGTAAGGCACAGCTGAGATGAACTGTTTGCCTTCCCTGGCAAAAGAAATCCTGCAAAGGTAACAGTAAATGTCTTCCTAGGAAGGTATAGGTGATGTAACTACTCAGCGCTGCTAAGGGTTAACCACAGCACTGTCAACATGTTTTCAGTCAAGTGTCTAAGCTTCTGCTGGAGGGAATTTTGCAAATAAACTCACAGGCTTTGCAGATCAATTTTCTACTTGGTTTTATCACTCTTTTCTCTCAAACAGACTCACTGCATCTCAGTTTCTTTTTCAGACATATTTTAAAGTTTTAATGCCATTTTTTAAACAATACAGGCCCCCCAGTATTTGAAATCACATATGGAGCTTTGGTAGCATTTGTATTTCCATCAAGAATATTTAGGAATAAACAGCTATGAAAAACATTACCCTAGGGCTCCAGCACTGTGAAGCATGCAGTACAGACATTCACTGACTAAATATTCAGCAAGCATTTAAATGATAATATTACATTAGAGTGGCTGCTGTAGCTGTCTAAATAATTGTGCATTGTCCATGCTCATTGATTTATTTTCATATGTACACACGTACACATCTGAAAAACCACTTAAAAAAACTCAAAACCCAGACAGCGATAATCTAATAAACTCTAAAGTGAATCAATAGACAACTTAACAGCAGAGAGATAAACTGCATTTAATAAGAGTTAGAAGAGGTGGAAAGAAGGCTGTACAAGATTCAGCCAGCAACAGCAGAAGCACAGAGACTAAGAACAAGAGAGGCAGGAGCCTGAGGTGGATGGACAGGGAGATCAGGCAGCACAGGGAGCAGGAAGCAAAGCACTTTTGAGAAAAACCCTCCAGTTTTCAAAGTACTAGTGACAGAGCAATAGGAGTCAGATTTCTTGACAGACAAAAAATGTAACAGAACCCAGTGAATATTCAGGACAGGATGACCTTCAAAGGAGCACTCAGCAGTTGTTAAATTTAGTTTCTGCTAATGCAGGGGCTCTCATATGGCTGTGCAGTAGTCATCTAAAAACTGGGTCTTATACGGTTGTGACCCAGAGGTTCCCTTACTAACCATTTCTATTCCAAAGTTGCTTCTAGGGACTCATGGCATTTAAAGATACTGAAATTGAGGCACAAAAATTAAGTGATGTACCAAGATGTACAAAGAATCAATAGCAGAGCTGGAGTTTCGTTCAGTTGACTAGCAGTCCTGTGCTCTGTTCACTAGCCTTTTTTCCTGGCTGCACTGTGCCCCATGATCTTTAATATAAAGAATTGACTGCAGAAGATTACACGTTCCTGCATGCAATGCAGGCAGCACACTAAAAGAGAAAATAATGAGCAGCAGGACCACCTCTTCAATACATACCAGGACATTGTAGCATAATCTCTTCATAGTGTATCTTTGACTTACAATTTATGCAGCTTCAGCAATAATTCATAACTACCCTCCTCTTAGCTGTGTCAGCAAAAAGGCAAAAATTGGAACAGACATGGGATCAAACTGTTTCACTCCCTCTTGCCAGGTTAAGTCTAAAGTATCTGAAGTAAATATGAAGAAGTCTGGAGGATGCAAAATAATTACCTCCTTTGTTTATTTCCTCTTACAAATGGATATCTATTCAGATCTAGTATAAAGACAACACTATTATATTTCAGGAATTCTGATATATTACACTTATTTATTATTACTAAGCAAACCGTTGCAAGGCACTGTCATTGTGATTCTGTGTTGCAAGTAGCTCTCCCTGACAGCGAGAACCTGAAACTTTCAGATGTTTAGAGAACAACGGAGTGGATCCATTTCTGAAACTTTCAGTCTCAGTCAGCAGAAGAAACAGAAAAGATGCCACCTGAACCACCCTGTTTCTCTCATGTAACAAAATACTCCAGAACCGGCATTCATGCTCTGATTTTTCCCTCAGTTGCACAGGCAGTCTATAAAAACTATTATTAGAGCAACACAGTTCATAGATCTTAGCCAGAACCTGTGGTTTGAGTCTCAGACTTCCTGGTTGCATCCAGTGTCAGGCAAATTCTGTCAGTCTCACATGTATTAAGTTACCCCAGAAACTACTCCAACCACACCACTTTGACAGGGATTTGCCCTGCTCCTTCTTTCTGAATCTTACACCCCTCACTGTACCTCATCCTTTCCTTCCAAACCTTAGCAGAAGGAATTTCCACTGCCTCAGAGGCCTAATTCAGGAGTTCCTAGAATCTTAGACTAGTGAAAGCTCAGTGAAATAAAGCATCTTCTTGTGCCTTATAACCTTCTGAGAATTTTCTGGGACTGAAAAGAAAGTATCACATGGTACCAACCACACTGAAATGCTAGATCAACTGTCTTCAGTAAAGGTGTTTCCTTAAATTCTAGTCAACCTCAACACAGGAAAGTAAAAGGGTTAAATAATCTCCACTACCTGGTAAAGATGCTGTCTAACTACACAGATGCATTGCTGTATTTTACCAAATCATGAAGTTAAGTTGTGGTCCTCTCCTGTACCTTCTCTCTCTTCCTTCCAACTAACATTTTTCATTTTCTTATTCTCTTTCCAGTGATTATTCTAGTCTGCTCATCAAAGAAGCAGATGAATGGCATCATCATTGACATAATATATGCTTCTGAAACTGGATGCACCTCATAGCTATGCGGGGATGAGCTGGCAAATAGGACCAACTACCATGCCAGGCAGCAGTCTCTGGTCTCACACAAAGCTTTCTCCTCCATCTTCAAGGCACATTTTCTACTGCAGTTGTATCTGGATAATGAGCAGATGCACTGACACTTGGATCCATGGATGAGCTACAGACCATGCCGGCCTTCACCAGAGGTTATTCTGCACAGGCTACTTCCGAGCACAAAGGAAACAGATCAACAACCAGCACTTCTCTTGAGGGACCTACCATTCCTTCCAGGTATCCCTGAGCATCCACAACTGATTTTATAAACACTATAGATGATGACTTCATCAAAGACAGGTTTTGAAGGAAGACACAATGTTGGGTCAGAAGGAGTAGGAAAGAGAGGAGCAGGGCAGACCACCAATCTGCTGATGTTGCCAGTGTTGGGCTTTGTTTTGCAAATCCTCAGTTTTCCTTCTTTGAATCCTAGCTGTAGGCATTGTACACCAGAAGTAGCATTTTGAGGTACAGCCAGCTACTGTAACAGTGAGAAATAAAAGGCTGCAGCATATGAAAGCAAAGTAAAAAAAAAAAAGAGAAGGAAGAAACAAAGTTTTAGGTTGGTTCCTCTGGTTTTACATTGATGAAAAACAATTGGAAGTCACTTCTGTTTTCATGCAGAGAGAAAAATAATCCACAAATCAGCATGGATCTGCAACCACACTTTGCCTGGCTGTCTCAACAAGCAATCCAAAGTCTCAGCTACTTCTTTTCTCACTGAGTCATATATGAAGAATGCTGCCAAAAAAAACATGGGAAGATTCATCTGTCCTAGGGACTACTGGATTAAAATCTCCAAAACCAGCACTATCAGCAGATCCTTGGGTACTAAATCCAAGATGAACAGTATCATTTTATTCCTGGAAAAGCTTCTCTTCCCTTGCCTCCATTCCTTTCTCCTTTCTTTTGGGGAAGAACACAGTTGGTGAGAGAACAGAACAGTGTTACTAGGTTTACAGCCCTACTGCTTTTCAGTACACTAAAACTTAAGTGAATGTTGTGTATACTGAGTGGAAACTGAAAATCAGGATTGCTTCAAAGCAATATAGGACCTAGCATCTTGTCTCAGGGAGTTGGTTGCACATATTTCTGTCCTGAGAACATAAAGCAAATAGGCTATCTTACCTGTTGTGCTATGGACTGAAAAAGGAAGGGGAAAAAAAAGCAGGTCCAGATACACAACTTTTTGTCACAACATAAAAACATTTGAGTGCAACCATTCAGTTTGAAGAGCAGCTCAGATTTACACAAGTAATTACAGCATCCGAGCACTAACATAATCCTGTCTCACACTGAATCTCTCCTGTATCCCAACACAGCCAGATAGGACATGAAAAAAAACAGAGACAGGAGAGATGTCAGTCACCACATTCACAGAAAGGAGATAAAACTACTCAGTTAATACAAAGCCAAGTAAGGAGCTATGCTGACATGTTACAAGGAAGATTCCTTTAGTACGGGGATGAGGACCGTACCTAGAGCACAGAGATCCTTTCTAATAGTTAGCACATAGCCCGTCTGGAAGGAATAGTCACAGACTATTTAACAAGATGTTGCCAAGTCTCTCTAAGCCACGGAAAACTAAGCAACATGCATACTTATGACTCCAGACAGCACATAGGCTAGTAATAAGCACACTTGAAAGAAAAACAAAGAAATTGGTAAGTAAAGAAAAGCAAAGGCAGAGGATGCCCAGATGATAGCAGAAATGTATATAAGAAGCTATATAAAAAAGAATTAGCGAAGAGGACTGAAAATGACAGGCGAGTAATGATAAAAAAAACCCACAAAGGCAAGCTAATCATTTACCACTGAAGCAACCCTCACCCTCCCAAATTCAGCTAAAGCAGAGAAAGCAAAAGAAAAGATATGACAATGAACTTTTACCAGCTGCTAAGGATTTAAAAGGTGCAGTCTAGAAAGCAGAGAATTAATTGAACTAAAATTATTGTTGTTCTGTGCACTGAAACAAAAAATTACCTCAATTCCAGATGCTTAAAAAATCAGGTTCATTAGCTCCATGTATTTCTCCATAGAATTGTCTTCATTCCAATTAAAGTCATTCAATAAAATTAATTACATTTGTATTTGGTTAATAAAAATATACACTTTGTTAAAGCAACCATATAAGAAAAGTCTGGATTCTGATTGCTCACTAGCTGGTCACATTATTTCCCTTGAAGATGGGGAAGATTTTAAAAACCATTCACAGTGAAGACAAGTAAGGGCAGGTGAGCATAGTGCTCAAGTTGGTCAGGGCCATTTATCCATGGATATTGCTTCAGGTTGTACTGGTAGCACTGGAATTCCAGTCAACTTTATTTCCTCACCTCAAACTAAACTGGTAACACGAACAGCAGTTGTGATGGTCATACATCGCTGCTACCAATTTCTGCTGTATTCACTATTTTTAGTGACCACATTCATGACTGTATTGACAGCTCATACTGAATGAAGTTAATTTAGCTTTCTAAGGCATTCCTCAGGTTCAAAAGCACTGAACAAGCACATGTTCCATGTTATATTGGTGGGAAGCCTTAGAAGGTATGTAGATTTCCTGTGGAAAAAGGGCAGAGAACAATGAAATGACATGCTTATTTCTGCTGAAAAACTTAGATCATTTATTGGCCCTGAAGGTCTCTGACCTTTTATAAGAAGGATCTGTTTTCTAGCAGATATAGACTAAGATGAAGCAACGAAATGCAGAAAAGAAGCTTTTTTTGTACAGCGAGTCATTGTATCAATTAGCTTAGCTGATAGGAAATACAAACACATTTGATCACACATCATTCAAAGGGACTTTTAACTTAATAAAAATGCAAAGTATGTTTTTGGAAGGATTTACAGCTCCTTTCTGCTCACTAATCAGCCATTTACTGGCCTTTACAAACCAGAAAGCTCCCTGATGTCCCAAGAGGGCACAACACACTTGAAAGAAGGCAAGACAGTCACCGCTCTGCTATGTTCCTTATCACGTACTTCCAGCTGCAATCCAGCATCTATAGGAGTAAAGCGGAAAGAGGTCTGTCCCTGTCATCTTATGTATATTCTATCCTTTTGGACATAATCATTATCCTTTTAACAAGTAATTGTCAGGACATGGACCCTCAGTTCCTCCCAGGCTGGTTATCTGGCAGCTGACTAGTGAATCCGGAGACTCCTGAGCAAAAGGCTCGATATTCTTCACCCCCACTGACTGAATTACAGCTGTGTCATGCCCATGGATGGAATGATTCAGAGCAGAACTAAGGAGCCTGAAAGAAGCTAAGTTTATAATCTCTTGGTGCTGAAGCAGATGCACACATACAGGGAAGGCAAATGTGCACAGGACAATTTAAAAGATCAAACATACACTTAATCCACCCAGGGTACTATCAAGTGTAAACTGGTTCCTTGGATTTGGATAAGTTTTCTTATCCAACACACACCACATCAAGTCTATAATGGTTTGCAAAAGTCATTTTCAGGAAATAAATGATGCTTCCTTTCTGAAAAATCCATGTCTCCAGCTGCAGTATCACTAAGGGGCAATGCTGCCATAAGATGACACTGCTGTTGAAAGCAGTCCTACCTCCCTACCAGGACGCAAAGTTGACTGAAGACATTACCTTACTGGAATCAAATCACAGCTAAAATACTAAGTGAAGTTTAGGAATTGCTTTATCACAGAGAGCAGAAATTATTTGAGCTCCTTCTGAAAGCAGTTCCATCAGCAAATCTTTCTTCGCATGACAGCCCTTCTGATTACAAAGACCTATGTGCATACACAACTGTGTAAGTATAGTTACACATCTACATGGTAGAGCTAACCAGAATGGTTCTAGTAGAGCCCACAGCTAAGCTTCTCCAGGAAATAAGGAATCTGATTCCCAGTTGTCAATGTATTTAACATAAAACTGAGAACAGACAGTACTATAGCTGTCCTTAATAAGAAAGCACCCTAAACGCAGTCTGCTGTCTGTATGATGTGCTTACTTAAAACAGGCAAAGCCACAAACAAAATTGTAGAAGTCCCAAACCTGGGAACAACATCAAATAAAACCTGTTCCATTTCATACAAACTATTCATCTCCTGAGTTTGTGACAAGGTACTGCAGCATCTACTAACAGAACAGCGATCTTATGTGAATCGAGCTAAGATTACAGGCAAAATTATTTTCAACCAAAAACATCCTCAGGAATTGGCTGCTTTTCCACATTATAATCTGCACTTTTCAAAACAATTATATTTCATCACAAGGAAGGTTGAGAATTTCAGAAATTTTCTTTCAAACAACAGAACAAAAAGCACCACAAAATTTATGCAAGAGCAAAGCTAGCATTGGCCTGAAGAACTGTTATGACTGTAACTTCCAAATCCAGAAATAATCATCATAAAGCTTATGAAGTCTCAGGCGAAGGAGGATTTTTACATGAAAGACAAACTGACATCATTTTGGAAATGGTCACTGCCCGGAAAACTAAATTCATGCTAAGAAACAAAACACCTCATGACTTATTTTACAGACAGCTTTTCCAAAATGACTCCAGCTGGTGCCCCCAGATAGCACAAGCAAGTTAACGCTATGGGCAAAGCTGCTGACTGCAGAGAGGCACGGCTGGAGCTGAACCACAGCCTGCAGCATGGAACCACAGAGCCAGAGAGTCGCTCAGGTTGGATGAGACCTCCCAAGGGTAGTGGTTCAACTCCCTTACTCAAAGTACAATTAATCAAAGTAGAAGCCAGCTATATACATAAATGAGATGAATGATCTTCTGTAGAATCTCAGGTTTAGGAAAAAAAAGCATAGGCCTTATCAACATAAGGACAACCTAAAAACAGCAAACTAGTCTAACTGGCCCACGTCCAACCTTCTGCAGAGCACATACAGTACTCCTGAGAACTCTGCGTGGCCCCACAGGCTCTTTACCTGAAAACCATCTAATAAAATGTCCACCTAATTTGGCAATTCTTTTTGTGGAAGATATTGTTTTGCTCCATCAAAAGTACCACACCTTTTTCTGCAGTTTCCTGCTGGGACCTGTTTGCTTGCCCCTTTTCCCCTTGGTTCCGACTGCACTCCCACTGTGGTGCCCCATGCAGCTGAATGAAGTTAATGAGCACATACAGGCTGAGGGAGCTGGGGTACAAGTGAGCTGAACAGCTACTGACATGGCAGAAAACCAAACAGCTAGAACAGCTCATCCATATCCTGCGACTCCTAAAACACAAAGGCTTTAAATGGCCCTACAAGCTGAGACCTTGGAATATTGGCCAGGTCACACGGATAAGGGAAATTAAGGCCATTCACAAATATAACTGACACATGAAAAAATGACGAGTATTTTACCAGCAACTATTTTCAGCAGTGACTCTACCTGCATCTGCTTGCACAGAGTGGTTCATCTTACATAACAACAGACTAAATTAACACCACTGCATCTTTCAGAATGCTGGGAAGATCTCTTCAGCTCCCTTGTGCGTTCCAGTACATGTGACCCTGCTACCGATGCATCAGCAGGGGAATCTCACTTTTCTATCATCACCTTTTTTAAACAAGCTTTTATGCTGCAGATTGTGGCTGCTCATATAAAGGCAGAATAGACAACCTTTGATGAGAATTGCTAAGCATTCCCAGTATTGAATTAAATCAGGTATTTGATCACTAGTCTTCTGAGGCTGACATTCTGCCCCGTTGGTGGCAAGTCCAGAATACACATATTTACTTGGTTCTCCTGCCTTGAGGAAGCATGGTCATGGGTAGTAGGGAGCTGAACCACCACTGCTGAAGGTATGGCATGAATCAGACCAGCACAGTGACTGTACTCAGTATAATCTTCCCCGTGCCCTTAAAAGTTAGGAGAATTATCTATTGTTGAAAAGCTATCTCTTCCTTTTGGTATTCCGTAATAACAAAAAATAAACCAAGGTTCACAAAAACTGCATTTAGCAAAATAGCTCTAACAACAGTAACCTATACTGATCCCATGAAACCCACAACAGTTTCAGCCCTGTGGTCCCATACAGAAAATGCATGTGTAATACAGACAACATGAAGCAGAAAATCATGAAAAGTACTTCAGGAATTTTTTATTACAATGACAAAGGTATTACACACTTGTGAATGTCTGTGTGAAAGAGTAAGATATCAACTGAAAGACAGAGAGGCATCATGAAATTCCAGTGGCTTCTAAGAAGGAGGTGACATAGCATCTTTTGCGAGCATTCATGCCAGTTTGACATGGACTTGGTCAATAGGGCAGCATGCCATTAAACAATATAATAAAGGGAGATGGCCAGCTCAGCATATTAGCAATGGAAATGTTAAATTCTAATTTACCAATCTGCATATAATTTAGACTGAAATCCAGCCAAACATTCACAGGGCTACATGGAGTTAGAGCTCTAGACCCACTTCCTAGAACAAATTGCTGAATTATCACCAAAGCTAGCCAAACAGATTGTATTTCTAGGACTGAAAAGACCAATATTACCTTGCTCTTTCACCTATTTTAGGTTTTGAGGGGTCAAGTCAGATGATTTAGAAAGGGAAATTTCCCTAATTTTTGCCAAACTTATCTCTCTTGGGAATAATCAACTGTAGTGAGTTTTAAACTCAAAATCTCTCACAAGCTCCAAACATACTAAATCCATTTATAAATCCACCTTGACCACTTAATCTACGAAGAGACCTGCCACAGTCACACAGAAAACCTCTTCTGGAATCTGTGCAGCTTACTAACATGAAAGCTGTAGGGGAAGGAGATGAATGCAACAGCCTCTCACAAAATGTTCCTCTTTCCATTTAGCTAGAAAGTGAAAACACCATGAGCATATTTCAAAAAGTAAGAAATATCTCTCATTAAGAAAATTCCTTAATAAAAAGAAAAAGTGGCTCCTTTCACGGTTTTCTTTCTTCTCAGTGCATTGACAAGAATTTATTAGCGCTGTGTATTTATTTTCTTTATTTTCGTTTCTCTCCTCAGCTCTGACACCCAGGCACTTACCAGACACATGTTCAGGCTCCACATTGCAAACAGAATTACTGTTAAGCAGTATTTTATGGGTCTTGTTTTCCAGGACAGAGAATGCTCTGGTCTCTTGAACCTTTAGCAAGATGGATTTTCCCACCCATCAAGGACAACCTGATAGTACTGATGGGAATCCTGGAACTGGGTACTGAAGACCATAATGCTATTTATGAGCGAGCAAAACAAGGGAAAGATTAAAGAACACTTTGAAATTAACAATGAGCTTGCCATTTAAGTCTGACAGAACTCAGGGTTGTGCTAATGATAAATACAACAGTGATGAAAAACTCCCTCCTGTGCCATTCTACATGCTGTTTGCTCTCAGATGCTTTTCACACAACTCCTTCAAAAAACTGGAACAGCGAAAGATTACTTGAAAGTCACCATAGGTCTTGTAAACTAATTATGTTTATAATCTGAAGCAATTTAATCTGCTACCCATAGCATTGCCAATATTTTGGATTTTGTCACAAAGCTTGCAATATTAGCACTATGTATAAAGTTGAAGCTTCCAGAGTTATGTGATGCAAGGAGAATCTCAGCTGGAGTATAAAGGCAAATGTAGGTTGAGTGTGTGATTATTAAGAATAAAAATATAAATTATGCAAATTCTTATTTTTTACACAAGATCTACAACTTTATCATCTCATTATCATGGCAACCTCAGAATCTGGGTGCAAAGGCTACAAACAGATTTCATTCCCAACCATGTCTGGGGTTTGACATGCCTGAATCTCATTTCTTTTCATGCTGACACTCTGTCCTGCCTACAGACCACAAGTGAAGGTCTCAAATGCCTAACTGCAATTCTTTTAGGTGTTACATATATTAAAACTACTATTACAGAACTGACATCTTTTGCCTCGAGCCTTCACTCAAGGATCTAGAAGTGTGCACCATCAGCCAACTGAAGTGCAGAATTTATTTCTTGCTGTAAGTCTATCTCAAAGTGTGCAATATAGACACTGGGAGTTATGATACATGATAAGAGAAAAAATGTGTTATTTAATTTCTCCATGTCTGTACTCTAATATTCTGAGTTTTTATATTCTGCTGGACAAATGTAGGGCAACATTTTGTGGCACAAGAAAAACTAAAAGTCCCAGCTTCAGCTATGTCATGATTTGGAAAATCTGCCAACACGCAGAGAACCAATTATCCACAGTACTGAAGATCATCTCTGTACATGTGTCAGGCTAAACCCTCCATTTTTAAATGTACGACTTGTTTACTGCCTGTTTCAGATGGCACTTCTCCTGTTTGGAATCCTCCTATGGTCATCCCTTACTAGACAATCTGTTTAGAACCCCAAAACCATAGAATCATCAAGGTTGGAAGAGACCTCCAAGATCAAGTCCAATCATTAACCTGTCACTCTGCTGTAACCCCTAAATGACATCTTCCAGTACCAGATTCAGAAGTCTGTGAAACGCTTTCAGGGATGGTGACTCTACCACCTCCCTGGGAAATCTATTTCAATGCCTGATCATCCTAACAATGAGAAAAATTTTCTAGCATCTACTCTGAATCTCCCCTGTGTCGGCTTATGGCCATTCCCTCTAGTCCTCTTTAGATGTTTAGCTGTACAGACCAGTTCTTTTGGATGATAATGTAGCTCTCTAACCTATGTGCATTTCTCCAAATAGATTACTGACATTTAAAACCCTTCAGTAAACTGGTCATCGACAAATATAAGGACATCCACTCCAGGATGACAGCCAGATGCCCTCCCTGATTCAGAAGAGAAACCATAAGCATAAGATGATCCTGGACCATCACTGAAATGCTTGCTATGGGAAACAAGGCAGTAAAACCATCTGAGTGTCCAGGTAACCAGCACTACTTGCAGGGCCAAGCAGCTCAGGTGTCACATGTCAGTTCCCTGATAAACTGCAAATCTGCACCTCAAACACTGTCTAAATGCAAAGAGAAAGCACCTGAACTGACTTTTGACTTGAAAAAATTAAAATTCTAAGAGTGAAAGAAAAAGGTTCTCAAAAAAAATTTCCAAGTTTATAAATTACAAAAGAATCAAATTACAGTTTAAAAAATTTGATGTAAAACAAAATGTAAAATTAAATTAATTAAAAATAATTGCATCCCATGGATCTGAATGTGTCAAAACATGAACAAAGAGAAACTGCTGAATTTTCAAGAAAAACAGAATTTCATGTAAACTCTATTACAAACTGTGTTATGAGCTTCTTGGCTGGGGAGCAATGCTTCTCAAGGATGGGAAGAAAATGATTTGGTGAACTACCAACTCCATGGATATTACTTTACTGTTGTTCGATCACACCAGAAACTACATAAGGAAAAGCCTGAAAGGTCAGAGTTCTTTTAATGATCATTTTATAGCTAGACAGAAGCAGGGTATACTCTGTGACACAGGGTTTATCTTTTAGATCACTAAAAAGTGTACAGCTTTGCAAGACGGATGGTGCCAGCAAAGCCATCACACAAGCAGACCAGGGAGACAGACATCTTCTCGTCCCTGTATTTTCCATTTAACAGCAAAATGTGATCTTTCCTGTGTTCAGCCGCAGAGTCAAGCAAGACAGTAGACTAATTTAGCAGGCTTTAAGCATCATGCCTTTAAGCATCTCTCAGACATCAGTAAATAAGAATGTCTCAGGGGAGCACAAACAACTTTAGGTCCCTGTCTCCTTCCCAAATCTAAGATCCCCCTGAGAACTATGTGCTCTCTATTGGACACAGATGTTAAATGCCAATGATCAACATCTTCTTAATAGGAAACAGGCTTGTCTAGAGGAAATGTGCAGACCTTTGCCACCTGCAAGGCAGTAAATAAACACTGATATTTTTTATCTTTCTTAGAATCCTTCAGAATAATATGGAGATCTGAACCAACCACAAGCCTCCTACAAAATACATAGATGCCTCATGTACTTTCAGAATCCCTGTGATAATTGTGCACTTTATTTTTAATATATAACTGAAAGATTTGGTCCTTGAATTTCTCTTTCTCTCACTGGCATCAGTTTTCTCTGTTGTGCAGAGGTACCTTCCCTTGTGGCCCCCGCCATGTGCAACATCTTTTCTAATCATGTTCTCCATTAGTCTAACCAGAAAACATTTTCCCTTTGTTGTTTACTTCTGTCTTCTTAACCTCTCACCTTCAGCATTTCATTAATCTCACTAAATAAAATGGAGCTGTATTTTTGAAATGAGTTTGTAGGGGAAGAAAAAGGACCCGTGCGCTCCTTTGGTACAGATTAAAGTATTAAAGTTCTCTGCTCTGCTGGGTCACCAGCTAGCAGAGATCCATCCACGTGGGTTAGAGCAGACACTTAAAGAAAAACCTCTCTTTGTTGAAACAGCAGCAGAATGAAACATAGAACCTTTATCTCAGCTACTCTGTGGAGTTAATCCATTAACTCTTCTCTTCCTTCTGTCTCTTTTCTTCCAATTTCTAGGTCAAGCTATCAGGTTTCATTCTGTTACCCAAAAGATGGGATTTAACACAGCTTCCAAGTAATCGTGTGCTACGAGTCAAACACAGCTTTTACAAAACTTCCCATATAGAAAGGCATGTTCAAAAGGTGGCTGCAAGGAAGCACTGCAAGATGGTAAGGGAACTCATGCGGCAACTTCAAGGCAGCAGAAGTCAGACGAGCAGGATCTCACAGAAGGACAAAACCTGCCCTGCTGCTGGCTGAATTCTCAGCAGGCAGCAGAACCCAATGTGGCAATGCCTGCAGCTATCAGCATTACAGTGTGTGTGATGGTGCTCACAGATCCACTGCAACAGCCCTGGGAAAGGTCTGCCAGGGGTGTTGATAACAGGCTTTCTGCAGCCAGTTTCTTTAAGGCCTTTATTTAGACTACACTCATTTGGGGTTAACTATCAGTCAGTTTGCAGATGGTAAAACCATGGCTTTACCATTTTTTAATTTATTCCTTTTTTTACAATATAGGGCAAGGCACATAATGGGTGCATTTCCAGCATCTTCTGGTAGCTCCCTCTGCCAGCGTTTTGTGATATTGCCAACCCTGTCTTCTGACCACCACTGACTCTTCCCTTTCATTTGCATTTCTTTCCCTTTTTACTTCAAAGTCTGTCAGGAGCCTAAAAGGTGGAAACATCCTCATTACCATTCTTGACACAAAGTTGTCTGTTATGGCACTACCAAGACAATATTATCTTTATTTCAACACCTCTGAATACTCTCATTAGGCTGTTTTCTCTCATATCTGTGATCTGCTTTCTGCAGTAGCTGAATGTCATAAAAAGCCAGCATTACCAGGTAGACAATCTTTCCTAGCCACCCCTCTTTGATATAGCACACTGGGTTTCTAGGAAATCTGCTAGAAACAGATAAGCAATTGGTGGACTTGCCTTCTTCTGGTGTATTCCTTTAAATATTCCACCTGCCAGCCTCTCTCTTCCCATGCAAATTTCCACTCTGAATGACAATTAGGTTTCCCCTGTTATCTTCATGAAGTGTAAGGGCATGTGCATCAATGAGGTTATCAGTCACACTTAAAATTTCTGCATTTTAATGCAATTTGTCACCCTTCAGAGCCGCTTATTTTAGTTAATGCAAGAGCAGCCATGTTTGCTAATCTGATTCATGATATTGGACTAAAATGCTGGGACTTCAAGACTTGCAGGAAAAGTTGCCTTTATACGGTGCACAGCAAGCTCACTGCCTTGGACTTCAGGAGAGCAGACTTTGGCCTCCGCAAGGACCTTCTTGGCAGAGTCCCTTGGGATGAAGTCCTGGAAGGCAGAGGGGCCCAAGACTGCTGGCTGATATTCAAGGATCATCTCCTCCAATCTCAGGAGCAATGCATCCAGACACAGAGGAGGTCGGGCAAAAATGTCAGAAGACCCAGCTCAAGCACTACTGAACAATCCATAACACAATCACTAAAGGTAGATATCTCATAAGGAGGCAATGTCTCTGAAAGATTTTCCTCTAAAAGAGCACAACTCCCAAGAACAGGAGTCCTAACTGCACAGCTGCCTCTCCTCCACCTTTGCTGAATGCAAGAAAGATTTAACTAAACACATGGTAGAGCCCTGGGTGTAATCAGAGAATGGTTTGTGTTGGAAGGGACCTTTAAGGATCATCTAGTCTATCCTCACTGCCATGGGCAGGGACATCTTTCACTGGACCAGATTACTGAAAGTCCTGTGCAACTTGACCTTGAACACTTCCAGGGATGGAGCATCAACAGCTTTTCTGGGCAACCTCTTCAGTGCCTCACCATCCTCTGAGTAAAGAATCTCTTCCAAACATCTGATCGTAATCTACTCTTTCAATTAACCCTTGTCCTGTCATTACAGGCCTTAGTAAAAAGTCTCTCTGCATCTTTCTTATTATACCAGACCCTTATAAGGCCTTTCTTATTATACCAGAAGGCTGTAGTAACAGTTCCCTGATGTCTCCTCCAGCCTCAATAACCCCAACTCTCTCAGACTGTCTTCACAGGAGAGGTACTCTAGCCCTCTGATCACCTTTGTGGCCCTCCAACAGGTCCATGTCCTTTCTATGCTGGGGACGCCAGAGCTGGACGCAGCACTTCAGGTGAGGTCTCATGAGAGCAGCACTGAGAGGGAGAATCACCTCCCTTGACCTGTTGGCCTTGGTTTTTTACACAGACCAGGATATGACTGGCTTTCTGGGCTGCAAGCACGTTGCCAGCTCATATTTAATTTTTCATCTACCAACATCCCAAGTCCTTCTCAGCAGGGTTGCTTTTGATCCATTCATCACCCATAATCTGTCTTTACTATCCAGTGCTTGCATTCAAGCCAGGAATTTCTAAAGGTTTTGAATGAAACAAATACACAGTAGCGTGGTGTGATGAATAGACTTAAGTAGGTGGCAAACAAATTATACTGGTCATCTCAAACAGAATAAAAATCATTTTTTATACCATCCACCATGCTGCTCTATTTTAGGCTATTTTAAAGAGTTCTGAGGTATTTTATTGGTACTATTTTCCATATGACCTATAAAACCAGGTCACCTTAATACTCTAAGTCTAACTGTGCATGCCCTGGCAGCAAAGGAAAATTCTAATTGCTACGTTTTAAAGCCTGTAACATCCCTACAATCGTTATTAAGCATATAAAAGTGGTCTTTTATTCCAGATATGCAGGCACTTTCCAGGATTAGAAGCAAATGCATATATTCTGGCAACATTCTTTTTCTGATAAAAGTGCCTTTTTGTAGCCCTTGTAATTCTGAAAATTACCTAATGCAGGCGAGGTTATTATTTGAAAAAAATGTGTACAAGTCAAGCTTATGGTCTGCAGCTCTGACCCTACACAGCTGCAATCACTCGGACAAATACTTGTGCCTCCAAAGAATCACATGCACTTCATTACTACTCTCTACATGTCATCCTTTTTTGCATATAATGAATTTGATGACAAGATCTGAGTCACAGTAAAAAAACCTATATAGATTCTAAACCATAACAATAGTGAGAGGAGAAGAAAACAGACAAGATTAAAGGAGTGTAAAAGTTACTATTCAAGGGATTTAAGGACTGTATAAAAATGCACATGTCAGAGATGCACTATGCAACAAGGCATTTAGATTATAGTGTGCACAAACACATTCCCATGAAGAAAAAGCAGCAAGACTGTGCATGCAGCACTAATGCTGTTATTGCCTGAATTTTGAGCACAAAAATAGATGGAGGACAATATTCTCAGGCTTTTTTTTCATACTGCATGCTCAGACATGCTAGAAAGAGAACTCCATATATAACACCAATGTCCAGGGGGCCCATTTTCTACTAACTATAGACACTACGATTTGAAAGTATTTGTCTTGCATGTATTTTTCCAGAGCTGGACACCTTTTCTTGCTGAGGTCGTATCAGGTAAAAGGTTTTCAATGAGTCATAGTATAAGGATCACAATAGCCAGTCTTCACTGGAAGATGTAAAATCACTTCTTGTCACATAGAAGTACTTCCCCAATATATTTCAGCTTCTTACTTGTGCAATCCTACTGATAATACACAGCTCTGAAAAACCCCACACACTGTCTCAGACATTTTGTTCACCCCTCTTTTACTCAAAGAAGTCCCCTTAAAATTTCTCAAAAATATTTACCTTTGGCAGAAAGGAAGCCCAAGAATTTAATGCTGAGACTGAGAACGTAAGCAAAATTAAGTGACTGAAAGCAGGTTATTAAACTGAGGATACTTAGGTGACTGTAGATCCTAAGGGATCTGACATCACATGTACATGTCAAAACACACGTAAAGATCCATACAGGTAGGCAAAAATGTGTGCCCTTTCCCCTTCTCACAGGTAAGAATCTACTTCAGTTCCAGCTGGCTGAAGTTTCCTCTGCCCCATGCCTTAGAGATTTTTACTGTGGTAAAGATTTCAGAAGCTGTTACACACAACACAGGCGTTAAACATAAACTCACAAGTACTAGAACAACATCCCCTGATGTGCATTTAAGCATATGACATTATAAAGTGAACCTGCTCTTGATTTGTTACGCACTTCCTTTCTATTCCTTGAGAACAGTTTTGACTTCACAGAGGAAGCCTGAAATATGAAATTGGATTGTGGGTTGGAAGCAAAAAGACAACTTTAATATGATGGAAATGTACTCATTTAGCTTTTCTTGTGAAGTCTGAATTGAGACAGGCTAATTATATGTGGGGAATGTGTCCTGTCCCTGAAGACAAAGAGTATTAAGGGGTTTATCAGAAAGAATGTGTCAGAAACAGCTTTTCCAACAGTTACATTGAAGTTGCATGTGTCAAAACCATTGTTTCAATCTAAAGCATCACCAAAAAGCCAGTATCTGTCCCAAAGTAATTATCACTGACAAGAGGGTGGTCACTTCTTAGAAAGAAAAAAGGGAAAACAGAGCCCATTTCTACAGTCTACTTTCTGAACACCTTCAGCATGTGAAATCCCAAAGAAGATTCACTATTTGGTATGGAAAACAGGCGATGGGCAATGCACTGGACTGTTTTTATGAGTGCTTCAGGGACACACAATCCCAAACTCCAACTGTCACATAATCCTTGCAATTGGTTGAAGGTGACAGACAGAGTTATTCTCCTGCAGTTTCAGAAATAACCAAGATCCTTGAAAATTCCTGGCTTAAGTAGGGTCAAACTTCTAGCTGTAAAGTTTCAGGAGATCTTAACAACTGCCAAAGCTAAACTCCAAGCTGTACACTTGGACACCAAAAGTGACCAATTCCTCATAAACACAGAACAGATCCCACCAAAGGCAATACAAGAAACAGAGGTCCAGTGTTCCTGAAAACATCAGTTTATGTATCAGTGGAGCAACAATAACTCAAAACCAATGATCAGAGGCAGAATAAGGTCACTGTGTTTTCTGTAGAAAATGATCAAAATGGTACAGTGAAATAAGCACAGATTTACATGCAAAATACATGTTATAACTCTAAAATAGCATTACTGCTGTACAAGACAACTACTGCCAATAAACCCCCCACTTTTCTGAATAGCAGCATATTAGTCATCCTCTGATGCATAACAAAGAGAAAACTGGACAAGCTGCAAGAAGGACCAATTCTGATGGATACTGAAGGGATGTTAACAAAACTGTTCCAGCCTTTATACTTACTGTGGCAGTGTTTTAATTCCATCTGCTTTCAAAGACTCTTCTATCATTTGTCTTACATAAAATTATCTATCAGAAGCTGGGTACATGCCCTCTACCTTTCCTCACTCTTCTGGCTAGGAGTTTATATGGGTCTGTCAACGGCCAAACAAAATGAATTGCTGTAAATGGCAGCTGTACTTAAGAGTGAACAAAAAAAAAGTCAGTAATTCAAGTCTCAGAGGTGTATAAGGGAAAAATTCTCTAACAATTTCAGGATTGCACAAATCACCTAAGTGGAGATTTTTAAAGCAAAGGAAGAGTCAAGTACTGAAATACTATCCAAAGTCAATGCAGGTGGGAAGCTAGCATCTTTATCAACTCCTGAGAATTTAAGCCTTGAGGGAACAGCAAACTCTGCTTTCCCTCGATGCACTCAGTATCACTACCAGGGCTGATACATTGCTTCTCATTCAGTTCCACGCAATGCATCACAAGTTATTTTGCAGGGCAAGATGATCATTAGGAACAGGCATTGTTGTTAACTAACATCAGCAAATACCTGCAGGAATGGCAGGTCTGTTGTGAAATAATGGAGGTGAAACCCTTTTAAAATAACTTAGTATTTACATATCTTCATTAATAGTAAAATGCATTAATGAGCAAGAGCTGGTGCAGCTGAGAACCTCTCAGAGGTTCTCAGGGGATCAATTAAGATAGACTTATTTGAAATAAAACTGTTTAAAAGCACATATGAAATGTAATCCAGGGCAAGGGAAATTCCCAGTTTAAAGACACGGTTGTTTGTCAAACCAAGTTCTGATGAGCTTTCTATACTTGTTTTAGAAGTAAATTATAACAATGACTCTAAAAGCCATGGAAGGCCTGAATTGCAGTTTTTCCAATTGTTGTTTATTGCCACATATAATGAAGGAATACATCAACCTGAGAAGGTGACTTTGCATCATTCAGCAAAATACAATGTTTGCATAGGAAGTGGCGCCAATCATTATGTCATCCAGTGATAGTTTGCCCCAAGTCTCCTTCCCACAGGGCCCATGCTTACCTCAGAGCAGAGGCTGTCTTTCCTGAAAACAAGTGTTACTGGATAAAAGGTTGATGGAAACTGGTGTGAATCAGGACACAACAAAAACTTAAGGGCTTAGTCTAAATACTCATTTTGGAATGGTTTACTTGAGGGACATCCCCAAAGGTCCTAAATAAGGTATGTTCTGCCAACAAGTGTTGTGCAAACAGTCTAATTAGGAGATGTTCTCAGCTGCCAGAGGCAGGTTGTTTCACAACTTGTATTTCTGCCAAATCACTGTAAAGAAGATACGTCCCAATATTTGTAAGACACCTACTGCAGTTTCCGTTGTTGAAATGCTAGACATTTTTCTTCACAGACCCCTCTAGGTAGTATTTGAGTTAATCTTCTAATTAATCCACTTGGCAATATCATTAATCAAAGGTCGATTCTGCCATGCTTATTACAAGACCTCTTACATTTCCACTCCCTTCACTAGATTTAATTAACACTGTAGTTGTTGAAGCTCCTTCTTCTACTATCCTACAAAGACCGATGTTACTTTTGCTGTGAACAGCTATAACAACCATGCATCAACCAACTACAACATGTTCACTCACATTTCACAAGACGGGTAGCTGAAGAAGTGAGAGTTCTCAAGTTAGAGAGATGTCTCAGTTTAGTGCAGAAGCCAAGTTGGAAGATGAACAAAGAGACACTCTTTGGTGGCACATAGCTGTCCTGCTTGAAATTTACAATTAGTTTCCCATAATGCCTCCTTTTTATAGCATCATTATCACAGAATAATTTACAATCAGCCTCACCAGTTGCATTAACAGTCTCTTGCAAGTTTATAAAAAGAACTGTAGCAAGAAATGTCAATTAAAACCACATTAAAACAGATGCACTGAGCCTGCAGTGCTACGAGAGACATCCAGGTTCCAGTCCTAGCCTGCAGGAAGAACAGGTAGTGCATGCAACCTCCGCAACTTTTTCATCACCCTTGAGTGCTGAGCAAAGAGACATATCAAAGGACTCCAGAGAGAGCTCCTTACAGGGTTAAAAGATGATCTGTAGGATGCAAGAAGAACACAGGAGAATTAAAAGAAGAAAGTAAATTGTCTTGAGGACACAAGAAAAGCAGTAGACATCTCTTTCAGCTACTGGACACTGCAAGAATCATGCAAATTTCTTTGGTTAGGTATAGTTACTTCATTATTACATGAAGGTTGAGATTCAAAATCTCTTTCTGAGCACAGAAAGCATACCAACAGCTACACACATCCTCTAGATTATTGCAAATGCTAAAAAAATCCATCAATACTATGCTAATTTGCACAAAATCAATTTATATAAATATAACCAAAGCAGGATTGGGATTGTGAGTTGGAGAGTTCAGGCTGACCTCCTCTCACTGTGCCTGATTAAGGCAGGGATCTGAAGAAAGTAAGACAGGGGTAGCAAATTGTTAGGAGCAACACTTAACCTCAAGTGGATGTTATTCTCAGAGCAGGAAGGCAAAAGAGAAGTGGAGAAAGGGCTTATGCTGACAGTGCTGACAGTTCTGCTGCCCAAATGATCAAACTCAGATTTAGCAGCAGTACCGTCTTCTCACTTTACAAGGAAGGAACAGAAGAGTCTTGATCCAGCTTATCAATTTTGAGCTTTTAGTCTGACAAGAATCTACTCATTAACAGAGACCTAAGATCTGAAAGAATTCATATTACTGGCTTACCATATCACCCCAACATAACCTCCAGGTTACCTAATTGCTCTTATGTTTCTCTTCCCATCACTTGTGCAAGAGAATCAGGGATATTAAAACCACTTTCACGCACTTGATTAAAAGAATACAAACTATATAAACTGAAAGTCTTTAAAAGCCCTATAAGCTCATGAAAAAAGTTGAGGTCATTATGCTCTGGTATTCTTCTCAGCTGCCCTCAGTGGTTATCAGTCATGATTACGGCACACTGAATCATAATGGACTCCAACAGTTTAATAATGATTGCAACACCCTTCCTAATGAGGTTGGTGCTGCCCTCTGATGTGAATATTCATAAAATTGGCCTGGTAATGGGTTCCATCTTGATTAGCAGGCTGTGGTTCGGTATCATCTTTGAGAGATATCTTTTGATGCAAAAAAAAAAAAAAAAAAATCAAATTAAATCCTTGTTTCAAGCAGAGTAAATGAATTTGACTTTAGGTGATCAAGAGGGGAAAAACTTCTAATTAGAGACGCAAGCAATCATCTTGTTCAGTGTTCTTTCAAAGAAGGGCTACAGGGACACAGAATCCTAATAAACCTTCCCTCAATCACCTTTCAGATAAATGTTAAGGATTAAAATTAAATGTAATTAAAGTTTGTTAATCTGATGTGGTTTCCACTGATAGTTCTTCATTTTTTGCTTTGCCCTGTTATCCTCTGCTTATTCCTGAGTCCCTCTCATCTCTTCCTACCAGTGTCAACTCATCCAGCAGGGAAGGCAAAAAGGCAGATTGCTGCTCGGGATATCAGACCCCAGCTGTAATTAAATCTATAGATTGGCACTTGCTCATGCCACACTGCTCCCGTGCTGCATATGGCAGTCACTGCTGCATCTGCTTTTGAACACAAGTGTTTTCACAGTTTCCATCACTGCAGAATTGGAAGCATGTCACAAGTAATTAAAATACCAACACTTCTGTTTCCTTTTTCTGACAGGTGGGCACCTAGCTCTCTCTTTGCAGTTGTTGACAATTTCACCTCATCACTAGTAAAGTACATTAAATCAGCCTCTAAAAATTAGGATTTAAGCTTCTGTCCATTATGTTAATAGAAAGACTTACATTTTTTCCTAGGTCCAGAATGAGGCCATTACACCCTCTGGGATGTCCTTGAAGCCAGGCAACCTACAGAGCTAGAATTCATGAGATGACCCTTATAAGTAAGAAGTTTCTTGTCTAATAAAACAAAAATTGCAGCTATCATGCTGTTAATCTAGCTGGGTGGAAAGAGAATGATTTGAACTAAGCTGCCACTCGTTTTTGCAAAGAAAAGAAACCAAACATTTATCCCTCTCTGTTCACACAAGATGTTCACTGAACAACAGAAAAAAGAGGAAAAAAAACAGGTTCTTTGTTCACCTATAAGAACTGGACAAGAACGGGATAATGATAATAATAATAACAATGATACTGATAATAATAATAATGATGATAATAATAATAGTAATGATGATGATGATGATGATAACAGAAGCAGCTTTTGGGCTCCAATGTCACAGTCACAGCAGAAGGGAGCCTGCAACAAGGAAGGGATTTCTAGCCTAATAATGGGGTGAGAGGAGAAATAAAAGGAAGAGTTGAAAGGGAGTCTAGAGGGAAGCAGGTCTCAATCACAATGTAGAGACGTGTATAGATGCACACTACTTCTAAACCTCTAATAAGATGTTATTTATCTACCCCATTGCAAATACAGACTCATATACTGCTGATCTGTATAAAGGGGACAAGACTGCCAAAACTACAGAACAAACAACATCTAAGAGGCAGATTTTTCCCTGCCCTCCTCCATTTATAGTCAGCCAGAATTAACTTGGGCAAACCATGCCTTGCCATCCCTGATTGGATGCTCAAAGGCATGATGAAATCATGAATTCATTACTGAATTCAGCCCTCTCTGCCCTCCCACCCCGACTCTCCTTCATTAGTGCATGCTTTGGAGAGACAGCAAGCGCTGTTTACAGGAGCACCGTGTGCTCTTCCTGGCCAGCAATATTTTAAAACCCGCAGCACGTAGGTGCTCAATTGCAAGAGCGCTCGGTATCTCGGCAAGCAGCTGCTGTGTCACTGCCAGGCCTCTCCTGCGGCAGACCTGTCACTGGCCTCTGCAGCTCGGTGCCAAGCCCACAGACCACCGGGGGCCAGCGAGCAGATGGCTTATCTCAAAGTCTAATTATCGGTGCTGACTGAAAAGCCTGCAGCTGAGACCAGCGTGGGGCAGGACTCTGCTGGGTTACTGGTTAGGGGAAACAGTGGCAAAATAGGACAGGTTAAGGATGGATGACTGAGATTTTCCTGCCAGACTCGTAGTACACCACAAGGCGTTGGGGAAAGCAATGCTGAGTTCTGGTCTAGGTTCTGCTGATACCTGGCTTGTTGTGAACAACACCCTGGGAAACATAAAATGGCTTTTACAAAAACAGAAACAAAATCCTTCTAGCATTCTTTTCAGATTTCACAGAAAATGGTGCAGCAAGAATTAACTATACTTCCTTCTCTTTTGTCTGCAGTAAACACTGCATGCTGCACTGAGCTACACAGACCATACTTGATCCAAACTGACAGCTCAGAACAGTTTTCAACCATACCTTTTTTCCCTGAGCTTGCAATGAAAATAACAACCTCAAATAAGTGAGCTAGCAACTCAATTTTAACCACATCTGTTTCACTCAGCAACAAAGACAGCCATATTAAAATGAAAAATCAGGCAAGCAGTTCTGGGTTTCATTTTTACACCTAGGCAAATTCAGAGCTAAATCTGAGCTCAAATTAAGAAGAAGACTGACCCAAGGCAAATACAGCCCAGCATGCCAGTGTCCCTCTGTCCTTGCCAAACAACCACCTCAGCATCCTTGGGCTGACTTGGGACATCCCTGTCCTGCACTGGATCTTGCTTGCCACACTATCTGCTCTCCAGTAGTAGTAGGTACGCAGTCTTGTCCGAGATGCCACTGATCTCCTATTTATTCTTCTGTCTGCAGAAACTCCAGGTTTCATCATCTAGTGGAACGCAGATCAGGCTAAGGCTCATCCAACTCTTCTAAATTTTGAAAAAAACAGACTCTCTTTTCCCCTTTCAGACAGATGACAAGATGATACCATCTTACCAAATACATTGTACCCCAAAACGTGGTGAAAATCATCAACTTTCTTTCAATTGTGCCACTTACCCTTCTGTATCCGAAAATACTAATAGCTGCACTACTCCTATTTAGCAACTACGACAGTAAGAGTTTCTCCAATGACAGAACAAAAGTGTCACTGTGGCAACTTCTATAAAGGAACGGAAAGTCACAAAAGCAAGGAGAACTGCATTATCAGGAGTGGCCTTAGTGAGACAGAAACTATTTAATTAAACTATTTAAACGAAAAAGTGAGGAAAGGAGGACATGTCTGAAACTCAAGCAAAATATTCTCCAATTCTGCAAATGAATTGTAGTACTAATGAAGAAGATAAAAAGGGCCATATGTAGTTACATGAAAAGGGCCATGTGATGTTACATGACAACCATGTGGTTGAGGGCAGCCCAAGGCTTCTTTGAAGAGGAGAGCAGTTGTATTGACATTGTGAATTAACATTTGCATGCATTGCCATCTACAGCCTTGAAGCAACCCACATTTGTTCAGTAACTCAGTATGTCACCAATTCTGTACATTTCCCACTAACCTGCATTTTTCCACCCATGTGTGCAAAACAGTCTATGACAGGTGTTTAGATACTCCATTCCATGCAGGTCCATACAGAGTAGACGAGAACAACAGCAGGAGATTGCTAACCTCATCATCAAGGTCAGGGAGATGCACGCAACTGGATGCAGAAGGGGAAGGCAGACAAATCCCCTCTAGCTGAGTATCTCCTTACCTACAATTCCATAAAATGCTTTATGCTGAATAAAAAGATGTCATTAAATGTTTGTATGACTAGACAAATAAGCTGTTTATTCCACCATACATGTTATTCTAAGTGTGTCCCACAGTAAGTTGAAGCAACCTGGGGATGATGTAAATCAGCAGGCTGCATCCCAGTCGGAGGGGTGGAAATGCTAGACAGAGGGAGGTCTGCAGGACATAGCACAGATCAGCTCAGGCCAGCTGAGGGTATATCTCTAAGCTAGCTACTTTGAGGGGAGGATATCTAGAGCAGCTGGAGTTCAAAGGAGGCTTGGATATGTCATTACCCGCCGCATGCACAATACACTGCTGCTGCTTTTATGACCACAGTCTAGCGTGCCAGTACATGCCTTTGGAGGTGTTCCCCTGCTTGAGTATACTCAGTACTTCATTTGTTTTTCCTGAGTAGTACAAAGAGAGTAAACGCAGGGTAAGGATTGGAACTTCTGCAGTCAACATAAAGCATTAAGTGACACTCTAGGTTTCAATTTTACAGTAAAGGTGTCAATAGAAAAAAGGAAGAGGAATTTAAACAGTCAGTAAATTACTCCTGATTACATATCACTGGTGTCTCGAAGAACCTGTATGATTTCAGAGTTTACAGCACCCTTTGAATAATTCCAGCATTTCCCACAGTTGCACCAAACACCATAGCCATGAAAGTATTCTATATTAAAAAAAGAAACTTCTACTGGAATGCATAGGCACAGTGAGATTCAATGCAATGGCTGAAAGGGACAATGCATATGATTCAGCATGACTGCTTTCCACAGCAATCATTATCAGATGTTTACAGGCAGGCTCTGAAAAGCACATAAAGGAATTAACTAGCCTAATGGAAACATCAATTGTGTCCTAAAGCAAAAACCTTGGATTTTATTAGTTTTAAAAGTGAGAATGACTGAAAACTGGATCAGACCAAAGCCCCACTTCGCCCGGTACCTTTCTCTCTCGGTAACAACATCTGGGCACAAATGAAGGGAAGAACAAGGCAAGTTTATGATAAATTATATTGCTTCTGTATGCTCTCCTAGTTTTAGCTATTTCCAGCTAAGGCATTTGAACTAAGCTATATCTGGTAACTTTGTGTTTAATAGGTCCTGATGGATTTTTCTTTCTCAAATTCTCCTCACTTTTGAGACCTATGCAAACTCTTACATCAAAACAACCTGTGGTACAAAGATCCCAATTTACAGATGCTGAGAAAAGAAACAGTGCCTTTATTTGTTTTGAGCCTACTGGCTAATAACTTCATTAATGATCTCCAGGTCTTGTATGACAAGAAATAGTGAACAAATATTCCCTGTTTTGGTACCCACAATTTAAGAAGCCTGTATCCCAGATTTCCTCCATATGGTTTCATTTTCGCAGTACAGACTCAGTCTACCTCAATACAGAAATTGTTGTAAACCTTAAATTATATTTGTCACCCTTCTCTGCATCTTTTCTAGTGCTTTCGGTTTTTTTCTGAGATTGAGGGACTGATGATAGGAGGGACAAAGGAACACAAACCACACACAAAACTGGCGATGGGGTTGCTCCATGAATACATGCAGTGCTGTAATGATGTTTTTAGTTTTATACTCTGTTCCTCTCCTAACAGTCACTAGCATTCCTAACATGAAGTTTGGCTTTTGAAGCCTATTTGGTGGTAATTTTGAATGCTATCTATATTCAACAAAACTGAAAGCCTTGTCTCAAATCTTATTACAATGCCCTGAGCCTCAGCAAACTTCTTTCTTCCCAGTCTTTTCTAAGGTCAGTTTGGATGGTCGTTAAGTTCAGTCAGGATTCTCTTAATTTCAACAGTGAGTCTAAGTTATTACCTTATATTCAAAGGTAATACCTAAAAGCAATTTGTTAGTATTTATTCTTTTTCTACTTTAAAATATCTTGTCTTAAACTTCCTTGGGGGAGGAGAGGAGGGAGCCTGGATTAATCTGCCTGCCTGTATTCTTTTCAAAGCTTGACAGACATTCTAGATGTGACACCCTGAGTGTCAAATGATGGTAATTCTGCCACAATTTGACATAAGTAAGCACTTCCACAAACTACATGGGCTACTAGTGGCATTTGGAGACACAATCAAAAAGGAAGGAACATCTCTGCTCCAAAGCCATCTACATTGGTTAGTCTGTGTACCAAGTCCTGCTTACGATCTAGCTTGTGCTGCATGGTCAGGACACCTCAGGCTCACTCTGCTAAAACCACGTCACTGTCTACAGCATGTCTTCATGAGAAGTCTTTAGTCTTAAGCAGCAGAGCTACCAGAGAGCTCAGCTCGTGTTCAGTAATCACTATTCCCACCACTGTCAGCAGCAGACACTAGTTTTTAGCTCCAGTTCATCAGACACTTCATAGTGGTCCCAGCTACCCAATCACCTCCACAGAGCTCCAATGGAAGCAATATTGTGTTTAATCTCATCTAATTTTTCCACCACAGTAGTTTCAGGTTGAGACTGTGAAACAACACAATACCTGCCATTAACACTCCTTGTTATTTCACCTAACTACTTCACCTACTTTTACTGCTGGAAAGAATAAGCATTTCTCATGTTGCTGTGACTCACAACACAGCAGTAAATAATCATCCTCTGAACTCTCACCTTACCGACCCTTCAACTTCTAACTATGAGAAACTTGAATATTTGGAGGTCTAGCCCATATATGTCTCAATTTGTTTTCTTGTTTCTCTCATAGATCTCTAGGCTTGCCGAGACAGACCTGAAATCTTAAGAAGGCACTCTTGTCACAAGATTAGCATTAACACTGCTGCAACAAAGAGACAGCATTCAATTAAGGTACATAAGACTTTGCTGTGGAAACACCTAAGCATAATCGCAGAATCTCTTAATATAAAAGTACAGCTACAAATCTTGATGGAGGAACTTTAAGGCAAGACAAGCATTCATCCCTCCTTCCCCTACCCTATTATTCTCTGCAGATTTAGAGCAGCACCTCATGAACTCAAATACTCTGAGAGCAACAACATTGTACAAGATGCTACATCCTGACGTGCACCTGCGATTAAAGATGTCTAATAAAAATATTTCATGGCAGATTCCTGATTGTTTCACACTTGATCTGTAACACAGCAGATGGATGAAATTAATATCACAGTATATAGTTCCAATTCAGTACGGTAAAATAGCCACATTCTATTTGCTTACATGAATTTAAATTAATATAATCAATAAATTAATATAAATTGAAACATATTTTTGCAGTAGCATCAGGCATGGATGTCTATGGTCTACCCTCTCACAAAGAGAAATTAAGATTAAAAAAATCCATTAGTAAAGTGAGAACATTATGTCTATACTTTTACTGTTAATAGAAGTATTTTTCCTACTTGAGTCCTTCATTTCCTCTCACTTTTGGATTCACCTGCTAGTAGCCAGAAATTTCAGAAGAATCAGCAAGTTTAATCACTGGATGGGCCATTAGTCAGTCAATATAAATTTCTTTTTTCAGTGTCAGAAAATGGCCTTATTCTAGGAGAGACCAATCTGCAGAGAAGAGTGTGAAATATTCAACCACGAAGATACTACACACACATTAGAAATAGATAATTACACAGCAAAATCCTCAATATCTAAAATTTATTTAGAGATGCATTGACTTAGTATGAATGTGCCTGTTGCTTTGAACATTGGCTACCCCATACAATTCCCCAAAAACACTACCCATTACCAACCATTTTTAAGTACTTCAAGCAGATATGATACATAATAATGTATTTTGTCTGCTCTCTCTACATCCATATTTTTCTTTGCATCCATAATACAATGGAAAACCTGAGCTAACCAAAATTTTTGACTGTCATAGCAAGCTGGATGGATGCCTTGTTTAGTAACAATTACCTTGCGCTCCTCATCTCCTAACGACAATAATCCAGCCTCTTGTTTCCCCACTATTCACTGCACCCCAAAGCTCTTTCACAGGTGTAGGAGAGGATCCCAGTTTTTAGACATGTGAGAATGAAACCTGGCTTTCATGAAAGCCAGTATGTTTGGGAACATTTTCAAGTCATGTGGTAAACTGGAATCCAGTAGCTAGTGGCAGGTGCAGGAGCAGCTGGGACAAGTACAAGCATCAGTTCCTTCACTGAAGTCTTAGAAACTACCAAATTGCCTGAATACTCACTCACACAGCATCAATCACAGCCAGCTTATGTAACGTGACAAGCACACCTCTCTGGAGAGTAAGCAAAGGCTACAGTACTGCCCTGTCTGGTGGGCCATGCCCTGGAATTTCTGTACTGGAACACTGGACAGGTGAGGTCCTGGGGAGGGTTTGGCTCCAGAGTCCCTCAGGCAGGGCTAGGACTCTTCTTCAAAACTAAATTCCTTTCAATTAAGGAGCTAGTCTGTACAACTGGATTTGGATTAAAACGTACATGTTGAAATTAAATGGAATCATGCCTAACTTTGAGAATTAAATTCTTGCACTGCAGAGAAAATGCATACAAAGCCTGTCTACGTAGTAGATGTTTGCTATGGGAAACTGACCACAGTCATTGCTAAGTTAATTAATTGTTTGGTGTTAACAGATGCTTCACATCTGACCTGACAATTTCAAAATTCCTGTTCTTGTGCTGTTGAGCCACTTGGACAAAGTGAGGGAGGTTATAGGAACGGTGTTATACTCGACAATGGTTTCAATGACCATCACATTATCGTATCTGTTCTTTGGCTTTCATACACTGAACTTCTCCGTCATCAAACTTCTGGGAGTTCCTGAGCAAAAGACTTTACCCTAGCACTGAAATAAAATGGTGTTCTATGACTCATGACCACACCTATGCAAACATAATACTCTAGGGGACTTCAGGCTCTAGGGTAGATACAGAAACTGAGGAATGTATCAAAAAATGTATCAAAATTTGTATCAAAATGAATCAAATAGTTAACTAAACTGTTTTCTCTGAGATGTTTCTGTATGCAAGTGTCTTAATTTCTTTTTAGCACAGCCTGAAAAATGTCAGTAGAGAGAGCTATAAATGACCCTTTTTATTCTGTCTCTAGTTCTGAATAAAGCTATGGATCCTGCTCTTTACTACAGATCTCAAAGTTCTGAGGATTTTGTTGTTGCTTTTTTCAAATGATGCTACCCAACTGTGAAGGGAATAAAAGAGGAAAATCAAATCACATCAGTGGGTGGGCAGTGTCCATAAGCCAAGCTGGTCCTAAACATGGTGAGCAGGAAAATCCAATGAGGTCCTCTTCTTCACCTCATCCGGCTTAGTAAATATAGTATAATAGACTACACCCATTAAAGGACAATCATGGAGGCAGGGGGAGATGCCGAAGTGCAAAGCAAATTAGTTTCTGGTTTTGCTAGGACAGGTTGTTGGGGGAGGGCAGATTAGGGGGGCTACCCAACTGCAGGATGTTTCACAAGCTCATTGTTCCAATTCCAGAGCGATAAACAAACTTTTTCCTGACGAAATCAGAGTGTGCAAAAAATTTACATGACTGATGAATGGGTAACACAAGAATATTTACTTGTTTGTCATCTAAATAGGCAACTACAGTCCAGAAACCAAGATAACTTATCTATTTCTTTAAAAGCACCCTTTACATTAAAAAAATCTGAAGGTTTCAATTTTTTAAGTAACATGAAGTATGACAACTAAAACCATATTTCGGCCAGTAAGTCCCTAAAAAATTATTCTAACAATCATTATTGCTGAATGTGAACATTGTGATACATCACCTTAATTTCAAAGACATTCTCTCTTCCCTGACTGGGATTCTTCCTAACCATCTCACTGAAAACACACAAAAGGTTTTCTGTAACTGCTTCTTTCAACTACACTTCAGAATGATGAAAATGCTTCTAATACTTCACTAGTCTTAAATAAATGATGAAATCCAGGACAGACTCTCCAAAGTACAAATGCTTGCTTTATCACCTGCACAATGACTTTGATTTCCCTGTTTGTGAGGGGCTGTATTTTAACACTATCTCAAAGGAAAGTAAAACCTGGAGCAAAACTCAGAAGAGATTCATAATACAAGCAATGGCAGCCCCAGAGGAGCTCCTGACATTAAGTTTACCCAAAGCTTGCTTGTTGCCTAGGCTTTTGCCACTGTTCTTTGACTGTAGTAAACTCAAGCAAACAGAAGATGACATGGGCAATAAAAATATTTTTAAAAATTTTAAAAGATCCAAACCCCTTATATAAAAGCAGTTTCCCAATAAAGCATGACACAAAAAAGCTAGGCATCTTTGGATATTACAGCAGGTGTGCTGAAACCATCTCCAACTTAAGCAATGAGAAGCAACAGTGAACATCTAACCTCTGGGTTTTTTTGCAAGGCCATTGGCTCTGCTTGACAAAAACTCCCAGTGAAGAACTACACAAGCTCCATGGTACACATCCACCTAAAAAATTCTTCCTCTCTTAAGACACAATTGAGGAAAAGCAAGAATACCATAGTTCACAAAAGTGAATTTTAGTGGAGAGTAAATACAATATAACAAGGAAGAAAGAGAAAAGAGGATACAAGGTTATCAGCAGTGGGAAAAGGGAAAGGAGCCTGCATAGGAGGTAGTTTGATTCCAGTGGGAATATGAAATGGAAGGGGCACATTAGGGGAAGAAAGATGAGAAGCATACACGAAGGGGAAGAAAATATAAAGCAGAACAAAGGCTGCATTTAGGTGAGAACAGAACTGTGCAGGTGATTTCTTTTTACATGGCAGGACACCAGACACCAGCTAGGTAGATCATTAGTGTTTTTCTAACAGAGTGTCTTAGGTTTCTAACATCACTCATTGCTTTTTCATTAATGTGGCCTTTCCTTTATTGTTCTGCTTCATTGCAGCCAAGTAGTTCTGCCCCTATGAAGAGTATGCCTCTGACCTGAACTGGAAGAGTAAGAGGTTTATTTGCAGAGCAGTCTATAATTATTACAGTGAATTCACTGTCCAGTGGCTGCCTACTCCCCACTACAACCATTTTTAGCAGCTATCAAATCCTTTAAAATAAAGCAGCTCTTTGAATGCAGGGATGTTTTGCACACAGAATATGGCAGACTTAAGCACAGTGCATAGACACTTAGCCAAATGATCAACATTAATGATGTCTTAGCAAATCCTATCACTGGTTTTGTATTTGCTTTATACAATATACTACAGTTAACTAATATGTTTATCAGAATTGTGCAAGAGTAAATGACATGACAAACCACTTGCCCATATCAACATCTTTTTCTGTTCTAAGCATGCCAACAAGTCATTAATCTAGACTATTTGTAAGCAAACAGCTCTTTGACCTGAACTTTAAATTAAACCAAAATGTTTGAGCCTGTATATACCAATATTTCTTAAAAAAGATCAGTCATCAATACTGTATGCTATGCAATGCTAGTGGATCACATTACTGTATACCCATATATTTCATAATTTATTTTTCTAAATATTACTTCTGAAAGTCCTAATATGGTCTACACATAAATCTTCTCCAGTCTGCTGTACTGGACAGTCATCCCCGATTACCATTTTGGAATATCTTTATCAGAGTTATGCATCCATCCAATTGCTTTTGCAGGTTCATTTTCATTTATAAATAAGTCTACCACACAAAAAATGTCCAAAAAGGCTAATTTAAAGAAAGTGTTAGTTTTCTGTTTCTTTATATGTGTTAGCACATTTAGACACCGAATGGTGTGCATTATAAGACTACTGAAAACCCACTCCAATAACAGTGCGTAAGGGTTTGATATTGCACTACAGGAACAAAAATGAATACATATTACAAACCCCGACTAAACTAATGACTAGCTAATGTTCGGAGGCAACACTGAACAGCAAAGAAATTAAAAATCTTGTACCTACCATGTCTAGATACTTTTCAGATATATATATTTAATACACATGCATATATGTATTTTACAGGTGCTATGGCACAAACTTGAATGAAGGAGATAACAGTAAATTTTTTAATTAGAAAATTTCTTCTTTCAGGGGAAAACCCAAGCCATTAGATGAAAGCACTTACAGCTGCTTTCACTGCTAAAATCATAGAATCATAAAATTTAAGGAGGTGGAATGGACCTTACAGGTCATCTAGTCCCAATCCCCTGCCATGGGCAGGGACACCTCCTCACTAGACCAGGTTGCACAAGACTTCATTCAGCTTGGCTTTGAACACCACGAGGGTTGGGGCATCCACCACTTCCCTGGGCAACCTGTTCCAATGTCTCACCACTCTTAGAGTAAACCTAAACCTAAACTTTCCCTCCCACAGTTTGAACCCATTAACCACTGTCCTGTCATTACAGTTCCCAACAGAGAGTCCCTCTCTGATTCCTTTGTAGCCCCTTCAGATGTTGAAAAGTTGCTATGAAGTCTCCACGCAATCATCTCTTCTCCAGGCTGAACAGCTCCAACTTCCTCAGCCTGTCTTCATGAGGCAGATGCTCCAGTCCTCTTATCAACTTCATGGCCTCCTCTGGGACTTGCTCCAACAGTTCCATGTCCTTCTTATGTTGAGGACACCAGAACTGCACACAGTATTCCAGGTGGGGTCTCACAACAGCAGAGTAGAGGGGGAGAATCACCTCTTTTGACCTGCTGGCCACACTCCTTTTGATGCAGCCCAGGATTCAATTAGCTTTCTGGGCTGCTAATCAGGTAAGGCTTTTGCTTTAGGGAACTAATGCATAGGAAATTCCTCAAAGCCAAACAGTGAATGCAGGCACAAGATAAAGTGGGCAGGCCCAATCTCAGAAATAAATTAAAGTGCTGACCTCACATAAATTCCTTTGTGGCAAGATGGATGATCTTTTTGTTTCCTGGTTATGTCAAGGTAACTCAGTTTCATTAAAATAAATGGGACTTTTCTTGTTCATATTTAAATCAGACATTGACACCAATATGATGCCATTTTTTGATACTGTCTACAAATAATCTCCCTGTCCCAGAGCAAATTAACTGTCCTCTTATTAGAATCTGTCATGAAGATTTCCAGGTTTCCCCACCTGCTTTCTGTCTCTGGCTCCCCAAGAATTTCCATTCTGTCTCTTAGCTAAGAAGAAACCCAAGAAACTCACATACAGTAGTTCGGAAGTTCCTTCTTCCCTTTCCATTCTTATTTTCCCTTCTGATAGCTCACTCTGATTCCTCTGCTGTCCCTTCTTCTAATCCTTCCAGACAACAATAGCTTCAGGCTATCCACTCCCCTTGTTTCCAGTCTTCAGTGCACAACTTCAGGCTCTGACTCCTTGATTGCTGCCTACGATGATGTTTTATCATTCCCTTTCTTGCCCTCATACTTTCAACCCTCAGTTGCTTGGCAGCCGTTATACTTTTAATTTCTGTTTCTTAAACTCCACCTTTGCCTGACAGCATTTACGGGACGTCCATTTCACTGAAAACAAGAAAACTTTGGTACAGCTAACTCATGGAACATAATGCAATACCCCCTGGCTACTGGTTACATCTGTCAGAACACACCATGAAGAGCTAAATTAAGGGATAATTTAAAAGGTCTCTATTTTTCTTTAATTATGACAGAATTTACAGGAGCTTATGCAGGTCAAAGAGGAAAGCAAGGCAATGGCAGATCATTATTGGCCAGAGAAGGCCTCAAGAAGCTTGGGAGGTGATAGTAAGCTGGACCATTATGGACAACGGAGGATGTACTTATGGGTAGCCACACTGCATTGAACAGCATATTTTATTCAGGACATCTTCGTGCAAAAACTTCTGGTTTGTGGATACTCTCTGGGCCTTATGTGTCTGGCTGGACAAATACAATCTGGGCAGATTAAAGGCATCTGAAAGCAACTGGGCAAATGGGAATACAAATAGAACCATAAGATGAGATACTGAAAGCAGTAGTTTTTGTTTGCCTTTGAATGATAAATATTAAAAATGCTTGACCTGGTTGTGGATGGACATGTTGTGTCTTTGTAGAAAAAATAATCTGATTAATTTTAGTTTTATTTAGACTACATATTTATGGTTTCTTCTAGTTCCATGCAGGGATGGCAATTTTCTATAAATTGCAGTGAGGACACTGACTCTCTGTTCAGTGAGGATAACTCAAGAAGAGATGCATTAGAAAACACACTCATTATATAGAAGGCACACATGTGGCACTTGCTTCTCTATGAAGAGCATTAGTTAAAACTGAAGTTCTTAAAGTATGGCTATTCCTACAAGGCAAAGGAAACTCTGGCTGGACTGTAGCTGATTTCTTAATGATTGCTTCTCTTTCATTAGCTGTGGGTAGGAAGAGTAAGTAAAGGACTGCAAACGTATTCATGATTGTCATTAGCAAAAATGGCACTGTGCAAATCAATTTCCATGGATCCTGCTAGGATAGGCTTTCTAATTAGTCTGTCATTAGACAGATAACTTCTCACCACTTCTCAGACATCAAATAGTCCATCACCCCAACACATCACCCAAGCTAACAAGGAGAATTTTAATGAAAGCAAGTCAAATGGGCTGCTACCACAGAAAGCACACAAGAGGCTTTGTTACTAATCTTTCCATACCCTCATTTCTATTCATTATTTTAGTTTCTGTTCTTATAAACCTTTTGGTTTGCACCAAAATTATTTTTTACCTCCTGTCACTAAAGAATAGAGCAGCTGCAACATGGAGGCAGGAAAGCCAAATAAGGTACAGCTGAGATTGCTTCTGGGTATTTCAGAGCTTTCCATCCTATGATGCTGAAGAGAAATGTCAGCTTGCTGCTTGTGGTTTAAAATGGAAGCAGTCTGTGAAAAGCATTTGGCTGACTGGCTCAGCAGCATGGTAGAGATGGGCTTCCAGCATGGTCATCTTGCTTTACACGGGGCAGATGCTCCATTCCAAATGGTGGGGTTTGGACTTGAAAATCCTATCAGCAGGCAATAAAGGGGAAACTCCCTTAAGATTACAAGTGAATTGACAAACAGATAAACAAAGGAATAAAAAAAGGCTTAACAAAGATGAAAAACCCCTCCCTAAACTGAGTAGTCTTCTCAGTATTTGAGTAGCAACATCAGTATTTTTACTTTTTTTTAATTGAGGGAAAATATTTAAAAGCATAAATTCGACATGGACATGTCCCTAATTTAAAATAGCTGCTCCTGCCTGAAGGAAAATCTGCTGTCCTACTGTTGACACACAAGTCTGCCCATACCAATTTTCTGGTTTTCTGTATTTTGCCTCCCTTTCTTCTTTATTACCAAGGACATTTACATGAAACAGCATTTTTGCTTTTAAGAGTTCATCTGTTCCTGCTGTTTATCCCCCCACCTGAAGTCATAATCCTCCATTTGTGATGACATAATAATTTCCACTGCAACCAATTGTGATGCCACAAACGGAGGATTATGACTTTGGGTTGGAAATAAACAGCAGGAACAGATGAACACTTAAGAAACAAAGATCCTGTTCTCATGCAAATGTCTTTTGTCATCAAGAACAAGGTTAGAGAAATTCAGAAAATATACGATAAGAGCAAGCAAGCAGAATGGGTACTAAAGAGAAACTCTGAATTTTCCAGGAGGCATTCAGCTGCTCTTTCAAATTAACTTCCTACATAACTAGGAATTTTAAATGTTTCTGAAAAATAGGTAACTTTCTATTTGATTGAATTGCCAGCATAATGTGATCTGAATTATTGACGTCTTCTCACCAGCAGGGCTAAGGCACTTTGCCATCGGAGTCATGACTGGATTAAAAAAAAACAAATAGTGGGGGCAGAGGGAAATAATCAGAAACAGGACCAAGAGAGGTTTCTAATGTCAAAGCTCAGGTGGGCTATTTTTCTCCCCCTTCTTCAAAACCAAAAAATTCTCCAGTTTCAGAAGTATCACTAGCTGAACAAATATTCAGGTGATACAAACAGTGGGAGCAGCAGAAGCAATTTGGGTTTTAATTTAGTTGGATCAATTCTGAGGTTGCTGCAGTTATAATTACAGGGCTGCAATGAATGGTGAAGCTCCTTTTAAATTTAGTCTTAACACAGCCTATGAGATACAGTCCAAAAGGACACACCTAACAAGGCAGGGCAAATATTTTTGCTGTGGTTAATGAATGGATAGGAAAAAATGAATCTGTGAAGAAGAAAAACATCTGAATTTATCTTTCCTCCTGGAATAAAACCAAATCCTAAGCAAAACAATTTCAGAAAAATTACCAGCATTTTCAATATGGACTTTTTGCTTTAAAATGGCAGACATTCTAGAGAAAAATATTCAAAATACAGGCTCAGAAACATTTTCTGTGTAAAAAAAATGGCTCAGGTTAATTCTATTTCTTTCCAGTTCAGATGTGCTCATTAACATCAGCACAGTGGTGATCAGAACTGCTCTCCTGCTCCATGAGAAGGAGAACTGTTCTCCTCTCTGAGGCAGGGGATGGATGCGTGTGCATCACTGTACTCCTCTACCTAGTCAAGATTCCAGAAAGAGGAGTGAGCGTGGATGACGGACATGCGTTTATGTATTTATTTTACTACAGTAAGTAGTAAGTATACTTACTTACTACAGACTAAGTAATCACTTGCTGTGAATTAGTTTTCCAGGGCCTCTTGCCCACATGAACCATTGCAGGTTCCCAAATGCAAACTGTTATGCCTGTGTAAAGCCTGGAACATGGCGTGACACGCATCGAGAGCGCACGCAGAACGGGACAGGGGTCCACTGGTAACTTGTGTTACAAGGTCATCTCATGTCCTGAAACAGGTTTAACAGACTGAAGCATGTAACACTAATGTGATTTCTCATTTGTTCCTATATTTTTACTTTTCAAAGATACAGGGACCTTGGCTTAGAGGTATTCAGCCTAGCTGTAAGCAGCTGACTGACTGAATCCATTTTTTCCTATCTTCCTACATCTCCATAAGATGATTCACACCAAGTTCTGAATCACCCTCATGAAGTGCCTCACTGACCACAGAAGGAACAGAGTGATGAGTGTTTATATGAGGGCCAGGTCTAAACATAGACACTACTCAGCACTCCAGTTCCATTTCTCTTCCCAAGCAATCGAATTCCATCCTACAAAACTTCTTGCTCACTCAGATGTACAACAGGTGAACTGTGGTCTTCCAGTGCTAGCAGCAAACTTTTCAGCCTGCCACTCACAGCACTATGTTCAGACAACCATTCAGTGGAGTCTCTGCTGAGAAGCAGGCAAAAAAAATTATGCCTCTATTATATTGTCACATTTCATAATCACCCTAAGGTCCAATTTTAAATAAATTTTATACAAATTACACCTTTGTCTTCTGGGTTTATTGCTTAAGTATGGTTGGTTTGGTTTTAAACTAGTATTTTACAGACCTAATTGAAAATCAGAAAGAAAAGGATCCCAGAATGAAAAGGGAGGGAAAGAAAGTAAAACCAAATGAATAACTTTTAAAGAATGCCTTCTTGAATACGTATTTTTCTATACAGCTGTTCCTTTAAGACACTGACAGTGCTGGTGGAAGCACAGAAATCAACTCTGCAAAAACTGGTGTTTAATAATTAAGTTACATAAATTGAACATAATTAAGTTACACCAGCTGGGCATGTGCTATGTGTATTTGAATGATGAAGCTGGCAGTAAAATGTAATACAGAATAGATGTTAAGGAAATTTCTATGCAATTTTCCACTTATAGTAAACGTACCAGGATATTCAGACTGTAAAACAGTCTTAAGTATGTACAAGAAGCTAGTTTATACTTAAAATTAACAGATCAAATTAAAAAGAAATATGAAAAATTAAAACATCTTTCCATTATTGCCAATTTGATAAAATGGAAAGAAGAGGGGCAAATGAAACGATTTCACTCTCAAATTTGCTTGCAGTTTTTGCTATGACCCCAAGCCATAGTTCTCAAATCATCATAGAAGAAAATTACCTGTTCTTGATAGTCTCTAAAAGTTGCTTTTCTTTATAAAAGCATTTTGTCTTTTACTACTAGATCCTGTAGAGAATCATTGAGAGAAAATTGGAACCAGCAGGCTAAAGTATACTATTTAACATACTTGAAAAGACATACACTGTTCACAAAAATGCCTCATGCATTAAAGCACTTGAGACAGATCTGCGGTCCAACATAAAGTGCCAAAAGAAAGAAAAAAACCCCAACCAACAAAAGCAAAAACTCAAACCAAACTCCCCCTCAAAAGACCAGGAATACAAGGAACAATAAAAAGTTTAGTCTATCCACTGTCCACAAAAGAATCAAGGTTTATGGTTTTCCTGAGAAAAACCAAACAGCAGGAGAGAAAGAAATCCAACAATCAAGACTGCATGATATCCCAATAAACCAAATGATCAAGACTCCATGATATCACAATCTACTTCACAACTTGACAGAGTTCTCCCCATTACAATTATTTTCCCAAATTGCATCTACCTTACTACAGCAGTTTAGAGCTCTTTACCACTTCTTCTAGTAACTCTGTACACAAAATTCAGGTTCCTTTTTTCAGCAGACTTTTAAGTGTTTGAAGATTGTTCTTAAGATCCCCTCTCCCATCCTGTCTTCTTTAGATTAAGCAGTCCAGATATTTCAGTTCTCCTCCAGACACTAAGTTATTCAAGGCTGATCATCCTCATTGTTCTCCCCTGCACTCCCTTCCACTGCTTCACATCCTCCCTGGAGCACATCCAGAACCAAACACCACACTTCAGTTTAGGTCTTGGGGATTATTTCACAAGTCTTCTTGCACACACTCTCTGACATCGTTTTCTGCAAGTCTAATGCTTCAACCTAGGTGGATCACAGACTAATTGCTAACATCAGATCTCTTTTTCTACAGAATTATTCACTAACCAGTTATTCCCTATTCTGTGTTCATGCATTTTATGCCCCCGTATTATTCTGAAGTCTGGGAATCTACACTTTTCTTTACATGGTGTTGTTCCACCTTCCTCCCAAACCACCTCTCCAACCTGCCAAAATTATGCTCGATTCTTACTGTGTCCTTCAACATATTTGCAGTCCCTTCCACGTTCATATCACTTGCGAATTTAGCAGTTATAATCCAGATGAATGAAAAGCACTAATGAACGTGCTGAGTATTACTGGCCCAGAACTATCTCCCCCCATCTGAGAGTGCATCAATGGGTACAGCAAGCAGCCTGCTTCTGCACTCCTCACACTGGAGACTCGGCTTTTTTCCAGATACAAATACTACAACAGGAATATTCTCCTTTATTTCCCAAAACGGGTCTATGGCAGACACTCAAAGTGCTTACAAAACAATACCCAGATACTATTAAACATGTTATTGAAATTTATATTGGTAAACAGAGCAATCTACCAACTTCTCACCAGCAGACCACTGTCTCAGGCTTTATCTGAGAATGTATGTTTATGTATGAGCAGATATATCTTCATAAACAAGGCAGTTAAAATGAACACATTATTAACAAATTTGAGTGTTGAAAATTTTGATAGGCACCAAAAAATCCACTGCTTTAGTCTTTCTATAACCTGCAAAACCAGGGATTATGAATACAATTGCACTACGATCATTTGAAATTAATTTTTCTATTCTGTGATAAAAATGAGGACAGACTTGCCTTTGGTTTCTCTATACCTCAAGTGAATCCAGGTATTTGATTATGTCCATGGAAATGAAGTGTTTTGACAGCCCTTATCAAGGAGATGTCAAACAAATATTACATATGCTTCCATCATTACTACAGCTCTTATTTTGATAACATCTGACTTCAGAGAAATTGAGAAAAAAGCGCCACTTCTTCGGAAGAAGATGAAGTATATTAACTAATGACAGTGCTTTACTGAGACAGTTTTTTTATAAAGCCTGCTAACGTACATGTTTGGTGACCACCTACAGCAGAACCAGACACAGAACTCGGAATACCGACTGCTGGTAAAGTTAAGAATTTAGATCACACTGCTATGAAGGAAATAAGTAATTTTATTTGTCCTGGAATTCTAAAACTTATCACTAAGGGTTTTTTTTTAAACTCAGGAATGCATCTAGCTCATTAGATTATTAACCCCATATATTTTTCAGTATGGTGTCAGGGAAAGAAAAGACATCTGCTAAAACAGAACGGCAATAAAAATGTTTGATGGACACCTATCTGTCTCCCTTAGAAACCCAATACAGTATTGCTGTAATTCGCTCAATAAACGACCATCAATTACTCTTTTTACACAAGAGGCTGTTGGCCATAAGCTTCTATTGATTTTAAAGTTAAGAATATAACTGGAAAATAGCCACATGCAGAATGCCTTCCAAAAGTGTAGCACAAAGAAGATGTTTTGCTTCCCAGGTTAATCTCTGCAAAATTATATACTGCGAAAAGCTAAAAGAAAGTCCTTGCTCGATTCACAACAGTGGAAGCATTGCAGTAAACTGCAGTAACTGCAGTAAAATCTGGCTTTACCAATGCACTGCCAGCTCTCCACCTTAAAGAGGATTTCACACATTCTAAGCTTCTTGAATCGAAGAGGAAATCAATGTTTACCACCCAGAGCAACATACAGAATTAGTTCTCATCCAACCTCTGAAAAGTCATTTATTTTCCATCCTTCAAAGAGCTCTGCATCTCAGGAAGTTAGAATACACTGAGTAAGGCCTCCAAATAATCTCTAATCCTCCATTCCAAAGCCTTCTGTCTACCTCCACAAGCTACATTTGAGTAACAACTTTTCTAAAGGAGAACTGTATATTGTAAAAGCTTGTTTTTAATTGACTAATAAAACTGGAACCATTAAGGAAGGGGCCTTTGCTTCTAGGGGCAAATACATTGGAAATTTTACTTCCCCCTGTAGCACTCACTAAAAATTAATTGTTTCATTATTTACAATCAAAGTACTGAATCAGATAAAAGTCACAAGCTACATTTCCTGTCAATGAGAATCGAAAAATTGGAAAGGCATGCAATATCAGCTACCACAAATTTAACAGAGATGCTTACATGTTAATAAAGCTGACATTGCAAATCTCTTCGCATTTAGGTCTCTACACCATGTTATATTGCTGCTGTCATTTATGAACTCATGATGCATTACAAATTTACAAGTCAACAGAGCATGCCAGCTGAATTTAGATACAAATGACAGAGATCACAAACATCTACTGACCTTTCTGCCAGAGGGCAGGGTCAGGAGGAGGGACAGGGATTCTAATTTTCCATTTCAGCTGCATGTCATAAAAACTGAGATTAGAAAACAAATTGCTTTAGTGTCCTCACAACTAATAAAATACTTAAAACCCAGAAGACTCTTTCCAGTACCACTGTTAAACATTCCAGGGGCAAGCAGACATCAGGTTCATACACCTGAGGAGTCACTGAAAGCTATTCTCTCCCCATTACCAACACATCCCTTGTTCCTCTGTTTACACACAACACACATGAAATACACATACAAAGGACTGTGTTTGAGGATTGTCTAACCTTGAAGTCAATTCAACACAAGCAAAATGTCACCAAGACTAACACACCATGTGACAAACCACAGAAACTTCCAGGCTGGCTGGCTGACATGTTCAAATCCAAAACCCACCCCATCTCCTGTGAGATCGTCCCCATTTCATCAGTCACTCACTGCCATAAGCAAGGCAAGAAACGCATGAGCCAACAGTCTGAGAGCTATGGCTGTGCCAAGAGCTCAAAGCTTCCATTTTTTAGCACAATTTTCATGTAAAGTCTTGACATAATTAGTTGCATTTAAAATCTCTTCTGCAGAATGTTCGCAAAATTTTAGCCTACTTCTTAACATTCAGATGGGAATTCCACAGCTTGAAAAGCTTTAACTTCTCTTGAATGGAGAGTTCTGGATATGAAAAGCAAAAATACTCAAAAAAACTCTTCATGTCTACTTTAATGGACTAGACCACAGTTTCTGTGAAAACTACTGATGTTCAATTTAGCATGATCAGGTTTATTTTTAAAAATATAGATTTACATTTTAATTTCCAAGTCATCTTTAGAGGGAACAAAATGGGATGGCAGTATTACTGGGGAATGCTGCACTATTAAAACTATAAATCCCTCCAAAATGGAAATAAGTCATTCTAATTTTTTTCCAGTGTTGAAAAGAGTAAAAATGGTTTTCCAAAAGTTCAGTAGACAGTTTAATACCTTATTCAACTAACGTGTTTTGGTTTTAACACTTTATCCAACTAAAGCAAGTGTTGTCTTTGTTGTTCTCTGAGGAATAATGGGTACTCTAAAGAGTATCCATACAAGTTTGGAAGGCCCATGCTCAGAGCAGTCAGATTCATGTATTAAAACCAACATGTGCCCAAGGTGCCCAGAATTTAACTGGATTTAGATGCTCCCAGAATCATGCAATTAGCAGGTCTGCTTTCCTAAATCATCACTGAAGTGACCCAGCAATTAAAAGGCACTCATATGCCACACCAGAAGCTGAAATTATAGTTTAATTAACATTACTAAATTAAGAGTTACATTGTTCACAAATGAATACAGATTAAGGGCATTTTTCTGTTTGGGGTTTTGTTTGTTTTGTTAACTGCACTAAAAGTCTTTCTACAACTGAGTTCATTTAGGGAATAATTTTCAGAGACTTGCATCCACAGCATGGGTGTATTAATGCACCTAATTAGAAACTCAATCAATCAACTGGTGCTCTTGCTCAGAAAAGTTACCACAAAATTCTTAACTTTAATTTCCAACAGATAAAAAAAGTACAATATGACTTCCCCCCCTTCACTCCCTAGTTTTAAGGTATTCTTTCAGTCTTCCCTTCCTCCAGCTGCACATGCAGATTATTCCTTTCCCTTTTCTTTTCTTTTAACGTATATCTATACATATAAAAATACTCTTTCTATATGTATCTTATATATATATATCTCGTCTTTCACTTGTTATTTAGTTTTCTGACATGCTAAGGCTTTACCACTATTTTCATTTAAATTCCACAGCCTGAATAGAGTGTATGTATTAACAAGACATTGACCCACTTGTTTCAATCATTCCTGAGAACTCAAGCTGGGGAAGCCAACGTAACGCTGCACCTGCCCAGCTGAGAAACCCCACTGCACACAGGAGCACCAGCAAGCATGTCACACACACCACATGGAAGCAGGTCACAGCTTCAAGAAAGCCATGGCAAATGTCTCAATCTCACCAAAGGGAAAACAACTAAATATTTACATGCTAGCTCTCTGCCTTGGAAGAGACTTACAGAACACACACGATTTTTCTACATGTTGATTGGACACTAATTTGAAAACTGAATGCTTTTTTCAGTATGTGCCAAGATTAAACTCGTCTCTGTTGTGTGACCACTTCAATGTGATTTGCAAGGTCACCAGTGATAAGCACCAAACGCATCTTAACCTTCCTCCCAGCACTGCTTCAGTGTTTATGCTCCCACTGCTGCAACTGCTGGTGCAGACTCCCCACCTCACCTCTGCTGGGCACCTTTTCCTTTGCCTTTTCAATGTGTGCTTTCTCTTACTGCTGGTTGTGATGGTTTTCATTCTTCAGGTTTCCAAACTCTGAAAGCAGCTTTGTTTTCTCCTAATCTCCGTATCCGTCCAGCAGCAGAATGAGAGAGCAAAGAAATGGAACCAATGATGTATCATAATTTAGCAATGGTGCAGCTGGTATATAGGCTCCAGATCCCCTATCTGTCACACTTTCAAGGCAAAGCTGAAGAAAATATCTTTTTTTTTGGGTCACTTTTTCATCCAGTAGGTGAAAAATACCAATACAGAAAAGGTTCAAAATGAAGGAGAAAACAAAGATCGATTTTGAAAGGCAGCAAATATCTGTAACTCTGTCTCAAGCACTGACATAAGGGATTTTGCAGCATGAGGAAGAAACATACATCTGCTAAGTTTAAGTTTGAGAAGCTATGAAGCAGATTTGTTTCTATTTCATCTCCATATTATTTGGGTGTTCAGTAGGCATCTGTGTGTGCTTCAGGACAGATTTGCAAATGAACAGTGTTTTGACCTTGGTAGCACCTATGCAGAGCCCAAGCAAAACCTACTCCACTTTTACTCCAGTGTGTGAGAGCATTTGATTTGCTGTCATCACAAGCCTCCCACTCCAGACTTTCATTCTCTCCTCGCCAGAGACTACACACTGATTGCTCAAGCAAGGAGATGGGAAGGTAAGACACGAGCCTGTTTTCAGGACGCATATGCTGTACAAAAGTAGCAAAAAGATATGAACAAATTAGGCTTACTCAAACAGCTGCAGAGAGATAGAGACTAGGCGGCCCTAAGAGCTTAGGAATGGTGGGAGCAGAGGACAGAGGACTCCTCCAGTCTTGCCTTGCTGGTCCTGTCAAACCTGGGGCTGAGGAAGGATCACTGGCAAACACTTTTCCCAACCTCCTCTCTTGTTTTTTAAAGAAAAGCTGTTTTGATATAGAATTGTTTTATCTTCTGGCCTCCACACATTCCTCCCGTGGGCCAGGAGGGCACAGGTTTGAGTACATGTGTACAGTAAGGGTGCAGACAGCAAACGAAGTTACGAGGTGCCAGGGAATGGATCACTCTGTGTTGCTGCTCTTACTGCAATTATATGGACAGCAGCCTAAGTGCTGTGACCTGCTCATGTTTGATGTCCAATTACGTAGAAAAATTTGGAGTTGAAGGAAACTCTGTACCTTCCCACTGCCTCATAGCCCAGTTAGAATGCTAGAAGGCTTTTAACCTTTTTTCTACCATCCTCTGTAATGAGATACACAGTCTTAATTCCTAGATTAAGCTACAAATTTTGGTTGATAAATGCTATGTAAATGCATAGGCCTAAGACTCTAGTAATATCCTCAAACTCTCCAGCTCTGCTTTATGGCACATTTTAGTTGCAATATCTGATCTTTTATTACATGTTATCAATTCGTACTACATTGATAAGAAGCATACTGTCACCCATAATGTGTGGAGTTCATTTTCTGTGAATACTTCCAAGCTTAACACAGTTGTTGCTGTTATGGAGAAGCACACTCAATGACCCAACAGTTCCTCCTATCTGCATGCTCATAATAATATACAATAACAGTGATAATGCTGTGCAACTTGAGAGTCCCTTGCTAACAGTTACTGTGATGTCAGTGCTCCTTTTTTACCGCATGTGTATGTGGAGGTGTTAAAGCAAAGCAATTTAAGTGCTACTATACATTTAATAAGGTAAAAACAAGCAGTGAACATTACCACTCTAGATGCATCACTGAAATTCAAAGGCTTTTCATTATCCACCATATTTCACTTATTTTCACCTAGATAGTTTTAGAATTGCCTTTCAAATCACATCCTCCCCTATTAGAGATATTCAAAAGCAATCCTTCAGACTTCTTTTAAAGGCTGTGGAGCACTGAAACACATGGATGCAAGCAGCATCAGATGGGCATGACTTCCAGAAAGCAGCACTCCTGGGGCATTCTTGACAATTTTATTTCAAGTTCACACATACAGTACTTGGCTGTTAAGTGAGACCTTCCAGCCACATCTGTGTACACTGCAAGGAGGGCTGATACTTTTGTTAGCAGATGGCAGCTGACCATCTCCCTGTGTTGTCCAAGTGGGAACTGAATATCCAAAACAATGACTGAAATTGGAACTATTTTACAGGAAGCATTGGAGAATTAAGTTAAGAAACAGCTACAGAAATGACATTTAATTTTCTATTCACTTCTCTTCCCAGCTTTCACCTAAACATGGTGTTTCCAACCAGCTTTTTATGATTTACACAATAGAGATGATCCAGCTTTTAATGGGCCATGGGTCATTATGCTGCACAGCATCCCTTTGAAGAAAAGTTCTGGACCATTCCTCCTTTCTCCTCTTCTTTCATCACTTCTTTATCAGACCTTTGCCTGAGAGGATCTTACATTCTTCCTCTGGGAACTGAACTATGTGGTTTGTACAGTTGCCTGGGAACCCCTCACAACCACTCCTTTCTGGAGGCAGCTAGAAGATACCTTCATCCTTCCACAGCAAGGGCAGGCAAATGTCTCTGGCTAAGATCAGTAACTCTGAAGAGTTATCCCAAAGCCTTACCCCAAAGTCATGAGACTTCAGATGAAAAGAAGCAAAATGAATAGGGAGACCTGAATAACATGAAAAAAAAGCCCATAAAGAAAGAGACACTTGAAGAGAGAAAAATATTTACAGTTTTGAATGTAAAGATATTAGATGCCAAGAAAATAGCCTGGCAATAAGTGCAAAGTGTCAATAAAATATACTATTCAAGATGTCAGCAAGAACATAATTCTAGAGTGAACAGAGTCCTACTAATATAGAAAGCTTCCCGAGTTAGAAGAATGAGAATACGGCATGCTCTTCAAGCAAGCATCTACTCCTGAATAAATATTCAGAAATAAAAAAGATAAGCCTTCATAAATATTCAGTAGGGACAATCTCACACATCACAAGGACTCAGGAGAGAGTAGCTGACCAGCCATGTCTTCACTACCCCTTATATCTGGCATCAAATTAGTCTGGAAAATCAAATCAGAGCTGAAGTAGGGGCATCTATGGAATAATTCCGGCACCAATACAAAAGAAGACTCCCTGGAGCAGTAAGAGGTTGATTTAGCTGATTTTCAGGCTGGATAGCTCTAAAACATGTCTTCAGTTTGTCTACAGAAGAGATGCAACATGGACAGGAGCCACGCAAACCTCAGGTAGCAAACAAAGAACAGTAGTTCAGGACTAAAATTCAGCTTACTTTCTCATAAAGTCCTGTTGCAGGTGGCAATGCTAACAAGATGGATAAATAATACTGCATGACTCTGATAACTAGATGTGGGAAAGGATGGCTTAGCTGTTAAGTCACTCTCAGGAGCATGAAAAACTGAGATTTCAGACCTTGCTCTCCATGTATTACCCAAGAGACACTGGACAAACCACATGTTACAAATTTAAACCGTATTCAGTGTTCCAAACACTCAATTAATCTGATTACAAACTTTGTCCATTTGTTTAAAGTTTACGTGATGACTGAGTTGTTCTTTTATCCTACCATCAAGAGCCTTTCAAACACCTCCTTTCATGCCCATTCACACCTCATATCCCCCGTCCAAAGAGTCTGGGCATTGCTTTGGAAATTCTTATCTAGCATTAATATTCTTATATTTCTGGGTTAAAACAGAAACTATAGAAGTGACTGCCTGCAGCTAGTCTGTTCCTTGGTGGCATCTACCTTCTTCTAGAGAAGGAGTATATATGCTATGTATAAGGAAATTTGAGTTATAATGAAGCATAAGAAAATCAGAAAGAATTAACAGTTTCTCAGAGATCCACCTTAGCCTTAAGCTGGATAGGTACACCTGACAAAGGATACTCAGAGGCTGCATGCACTGCTGAAAACAACTGGTTCCAGTTAGTATAACATTTTGCTGGTGGACACAAGGCACCTTTAAAGCCCTGTGGATACTTAGGGCAAAAGCGCTCCTAATGCATTTCCCAACATTACATACTGATCATAAAATCAACCGGGTTGAAAGAGACCTCAAAGACCATCGAGTCCAACCCTACAGTTGTTACTAGACCATGGCACTAAGTGCCATTTCCAGTCTCAGCTTGAAAACCTCCAGGGATGGTGAATCTACCACCTCCCTGGGCAGCACATTCCAATGCCTGACTACTCTCTCCATAAGAAATCTCTTCCTAATATCCAACCTAAACCTCCCCTGGCAGAGCTTGAGTCTGTGCCCTCTTGTCCTACTGCTGGTTGCCTGGGAGGAGAGACCAACCCCCACCTGACTACAACCTCCTTTCAGGTAGTTGTAGAGGGCAATAAAGTCTCCCCTGTGCCTCCTCTTCTCCAGACTAAACAACCCCAGCTCCCTCAGCCTCTCCTCATAGCACTTGTGTTTGAGTCCCTTCACCAGCCTTGTTGCTCTTCTCTGGACCTGATCCAGCACTTCAATATCCTTCCTGAACTGAGGGGCCCAGAACTGTACACATGCTCAGTTGACCTGAAGCTCTCTGATTAGCAGCATTAAGCAGTGTAAATGGGACTGCTCCAGCTCAATACTTTTCACGTCTATTCTTGCCAATCTGCCTGGTTTTCCACGAGACCTTGATTTCCCAGTTCAAGCAAAACCCGAGCTAGAAATCCAAAACCTGGCAAGTAAACTCACACATCCTGTGCTTCAGCTCACAACAGCTGCAAATTTATAAGCTAATTCTCTTGTTAAATGTATGCAAGATTGGCTCCATGCGCTGTGGACTCAATCTTACAGACCACACCATGAAGACAGCTACACAACTCCCAGCTGACTTCACTTTGTTTCCTGGCTCCTACTGAATGGGATGTGAGGATTGTCCAGGTCCCATCTGTTTATGCAGTTCTCATTTACTCTTGGACAGAAGACTTTGATGCCCATTCTATGCTTCCCCCCGCCTTTGCTTTTTTCTTTTTACATTGCACAAATTTTCCGTTAGAATTATCTGAGTGCCTGCACCACTAGAGTAACCACGCAATTATTTTTATTCATTTTTTATAATCTCAAGTGTTTGAATAAACTCCGTTGGTAACCAGTGACACAAAAGGGGTTAAACATAGAAAATAAGGGTTTTTTGTTGTTTTTTTTTTTGCAGACATATTATGGAATATCCATTTTATTTGGCAGAAAAGATACTCTTGAACATCAGAAGATAAAATTTAACTCCTTCCAACGATTTTGTCCAAGATGGAAAGACAAAGCTATTCCATTACTTCAAAGAAAAATTAATTTACACTGAGGATAACTAAACAAAACATTTCACATTTCCACATTACAACTGCTAGTTATTATGTGCCACCAAAAATATCAATACAATAACTTCCCTTGCAGAAAAGGTACAAAACCAAGAACAACCCTGGACTACGGAGGAACTACCTCATTACACATTATACTGGTAAACAGAAAAAGGAGAGAAAACCCTGCAAAAGGGGTCTATCATTACCTTCCACAGAACATCCATTCTATTATGAAATGTTTGTATATGTTCTCTAACAACTTCAGTTGGGCCTCTGTTTTCTGTAGGCTCAGAGATAGGCACAGCAGTGTCATTGAGGCAGACTCTCTGTAAAGTTCTGTAACAGAAGCACACTTGTGTGAGGGAAAAACGATTCCCATATGTTACCAGAGGAGATACTAAAAATTCTGCCATTTGGTCATCCAGTTGTTTTGTGTTGTGACATGATAGAACTAAAAAGGTTTTGGGCGGCAGGTGGAATTAGAAAATGAAGATGTGAGTGATTCACATAGAAACGTTTGGTCTGTTACCAATTAATTATCAAGGGCTGTCAACACAAGAGTGACTTTACATCGAGATACAATCAAAGGCCAACCATCACTCATTAACTTCTAATGATTCTCAGCGAGCAGGAGGCAAAACATGTGACAGCCACATAACGCTTGTGAACCCTGATTTTCCCACTCTAAAAAATCCAAACCACTGTGGATTTATTTGTTTACAAGCTTTTGAAAAAATCCATTTTGCACATCTCAGCAGGGAAGAAGATCACAGCCTCCGACTCCACCTGCCTTGGCCTTCTGGAGTGGAGCCTTCACAGCTGTAGCTCTACGTTAGGACAAGGCACTGAAGCAGGGGCAGGAAAAGCTTCACCCCTACCCCACCTTATTTCTGACCTTACCATAAGATTTGCACTGTATGCAGTACTTAAGACGTAGTCCCAGAAAGAATGAGAAAAAGCAAATGCACCAAGGCAGCTCTTCTGTGCGAAATTACAGCAGTACGTGAACATGTCACTTAGCAGTATCATAATGCAGAACAGAGGAAGTGGCTAAAGGTTGTCTTAACCAAAGCATTTTCTAGAACGAGTGCAACACTTCATATACTCTTAATACAGTCTATGTATATGCAGAATTTCTAACAAGCATCAGTGGAACAAAATAATAGTCATCTTAGAACACAAAAATATTGACTGGCATAGTTAAGTGCATCATAATACTTTTACTCAAGTACTTCAGGAAAAGCATAAGAAAAGAGAGAGGAGAAAGATGAGAAGGTGGCACAGGTTTTACATGAACAAAGCTCTCCATACTTTGTACAGATATTTCAGTAGAAAACTATCTATAAAACAAATATTTAAATAACCAGATGATAAAACTGTGAGCAAAAAGCAACACTGCCTTCACAAGTACTACATGTCACAAAGTCTTGCCTACCTTCTTTTGATAAAATTACTGCACTAAGTGAATAGATGCCATTTTCAACAGTTGCAGGTCAAGTGCATCTAATACTCTGAATTAGCAATGCCTGAAGAACATCTTTTTGTCCCTTAGCAGCTGTTACATTCTCACTTGCCTACTTTGTGTCAGGACACATGTTTTCAGCAGTAATAGCAGATATCGACACTGAAAACCACATAAGAATATGGGTGCTGCACTCAACTGGCTGGCATTTAGACTTACAAATACTGCTCCCCAGATAAACCTATCTAATTTCTATCCTGTGGAAAACTGCTGTCTCTCACATAAAAGCTATACTCTGTGAGGCAACACAGAGCTGTTTTAATAGTATTTAATTTACCTGAGAGATTAAGAGTATGAAAAATCTGAATCAGAGACAGTGCCAGCACTGCAAAACATGATAGATGTAAAATAAATTCAAGGCTGTGCACTGTAAGTTTTTCTTCTTGTGAGATGGATTATTAAGAATACAATGGACCTGTCAGCAATGTATTAATCTAGTATATGCCCTTTTTAAAACATTCTCTTCTCAGTGCTTCTGCTCTGTGTCTTTAGAGCATGCCCTTTCAAGGATAACATCAGAGCTGACAAAGCTGACTTGTCATCCACAAACAAACACAGCAAGAGGAGTCTATATCCCTCTCACTTCTTCCCTTGAGTAATCCATAGAAGGCTTTTACACATAGTATATGATAGATATTTTTATACAAGCATATTTTAGCACTCACAAAGGCAAGCTCACTCACTACAAGTCCATCAGACAGAAGGCAGATGCTGTTAAAACCTTCAGACAGAGCTCCAATAGCATATCTCAACTGTGACCTGCAGTTCAGACAGCTACTGCAGTCCTGACCCCTTGGGTTAAATTTACGTCTGTGTCAGTTTCTCTTATTCCCGGACTAGAAGAAGCTGTTGAAGGCCAATCCTAGGCCACTTCTCCACCACTTCTTTGACATTGTACATCACACCTAATTTGCGAGCTCCTCAATTCTGTTATTCCCCTCCTGAGACTCATTTCAGCAGACTGATGTAGAGTTGAGCTGTGTACTACCTAGCAACACAGAATATGTTGTGGACCAAAAAGCAATTAAGATCTCATCTAGCATCACCAATCTCATTTCAGCTGAACACAAAAAAAACCAAAACCCAAAACACCCCCAAAGAACCAAAACCAAAACCAAAACAAACAAAAAACCCAAACAAAAGAAAAAACACCCAAACAAAACCACCCCCAAAACCCAAAAAAAGTAATTTGTATTGGATGCTGCACTTCAACACATTACTAAGAAAATGGCTATGAGAAACTGAGAATCTGAGGGTGAGGTGGAAGCATGCATCAACTGAACCTAAATTCAGAGTTTGGGTTTTGCATTTCTGCTGTTACTAGAGGAACACAGTTTCAAGATAAATGCAACGAAATACCACAGGGACGAACTTTTCAGGTCCACACTATTCTTATTGCCATTAAACTCGTGGCCAACTGCACGGATCTTGCAACTCTGTGAAATCTGTTGTCCTTTTTTTCTTAGATGCAACAGACCATGCAGGGTTTGAGTAATGGATTCACTTCATATCACTAGACCATTTTCTGCCCCAAAGAAGCTGAAACGAGACAGTTAAATACAATGAGCCATTCCAGCATCTCTTCTGCAGGATCAAATGTTGGACATAAAGACCATATCATTACTGGTTTCCACAGAATAGTGATCTTCCGGGTCTCACATTTGCACACAATTCAACTATTTCAAGAACTTCTATTATTATTATTTAAAATACTGAAACACAAGAGTTTTTCTGCAAACAAATTTCAAATTACCAACTACTATCAGTGTATCAATGCATTGACTACTCACAGCTGTTACGTGTTAAGCTTTGAAACAGCTACTGAAAGTTTATGGGTATTTTAAAAGTACCATGAATAGTCAGTCATTAATGCAGAAATTCTTTTCTTCTGACAGTCATTAGAAATTCAAATTCCAACAACTGCCAACCTCACTGCAGTCTCATCTTAAGGGAAAGCAGAGATAGAAGTTACTATCCCCAAAGACTTATCCAGACAGCTCACCTTTAAAAGGTTGTGACACAAAAGCGACAGAGACAGAATACTTTTGAATACAAAAATAGAAGGTGAAATCACAAAATATACTCAGGGTTTGGTGCAGTCATTACCAAGGAAGAGGAAAACAATTGATTTTGATTGCTGTATAAATCCTCTAGTCGTGGAAGAAAAAGGGAGGAAACATATGCTACACCAAAACACACAGAGTTTTTAATTTTAAACACCTAAACCAGGGATTGTGTTTGTCAAAAAGGGCTGGTCCTGAAGCTTGAGAAGGAAGTTGTGACTAATCCCTTTGCAGTCTCAAGGATCCAAACTGCTGACATGCTCTACTGCCCTCTTAGACAGGAAGCTAAGAGATTCCAACTGCAAGAGGGGATAGTTACTCCAAGGACCAATAATTTAACTAGCCTCAAGAGGACTTCTCATCATTTTATATAGAAGGTTATATGGCCCTGCTGGATAAAAACAAGGTACCAGACTTGCACATTATGACACAGGACAAAGACATAGGAAGAAAACTCATCCATATGCATTTTTAGGAGGAGCTAGAAAGCCAGGCTTCTTCTGAAGACTGTTCACAGGTTTCAGATCATAAAAACACCAAGTCATTGATGAATTTTATGATTTTACATTGGGAATATTACAGATAAATTAAAACAAAGTGTCTGTATCAAACACCAGAACTACTGAAGTGAAATTTCATAGTTACAGTAGGCCAGCACCACTGCTTTCAACATTCGCTTTCCTGTTGCTTCCCTAAGGCAGAGATGGAATTAATTTGGAAGGTGAAAGCCTAGATTTTCAGCTTTTCAAGTTTAAAAAAAAATAAAATTCACTTGAGTCCTGGACACTTATTGGTAGTCCACTTCTGTGTTAGAATCTCAAAGCCCTGTCGAATGCATCTACAGTCCAGCTGTTTAACAGTGCTTGTCAGCATTTAGCAGATAGAAGGTCCCATGGCTGAACCTTTACTATCAGCTATTAAAAATATTAGGTAGTGCCTAAGCTGTAATCTTTAAACTTCAGAAGAGCAAGCTAAAACATTTTTCCTAAGTCTGGACTTTCAAAATGTCTGGTCTGGAAAAAACTTTCCAGGGTCCTCAGAGAACAGGCTCTTAACAAAGCTCTTTATTACTTACTTTCGACAGCTGAGGAGGCAATTTACACAACTGAGGTGCAGAAACAAGCCAACAAAGTTGATTCTGATGCAAAATAAATTAAAATGTAGAGACTTAAAGTCCTGACTGATACAGTGAATTGAAAACAGCAGCCAACTTAGCTGACTCTGCGAGACACTCTGCTTAAACAACACTTCAAGTCATTTTAATGAACATTTCAAGGCATCACCACCACCAGTGAGCAGCAGGAGCCTTGCAAGTGATATGGAATCCGTTAAAACTCTATTTATATCCTACCTGCAGAGTGACAATATAATCACATTCTTGCTCTGTATTGATGCTTACTATAGAGACAGCATTACGTGACCAAATATCAGATTGTCACTGGACACTTGCAAGCAGTTGGAATCTTAGAAAAGATAAAAAATATTTGTTCCCCCTTAAAACCATTGGTTTCATTTTAAACTAGGTTATTTAATCCCTGCTTCTGCAAGAGCCCAGAGTCTGCCCGATTTGGACAGAAATGTACCACCACTGTTGGTAAGGCTGATTTTCAGATAAGACACAACTTGAATGAGTTTAGAATCTGAGCATACAATAACTGAACATCAAGAGATCCTATGCAATAAAGACTCCCAGAACAGGGAAAAGGTGCACCCTAGAAAAGAAGATGGCAATAAAGCTCTTAGGAACTTCAGTCTATAACAATAGACTGAAACCTCACAAGTGTGTGTTATGGCCTTTGAGCAACGGCAGACCATATGAAATCTACTTCTTATGTTATCAAGACCATCATAAGTAAACCCCTAGTGAGATCATTTAGTTTAAAAGTAACATCATTAAAAAAATCAAAATTCCATGAGGTTACTGCAACAAAACACTTCTACAAACCTTGGTAAAATACACTGGGGACTGTTTATAAAGCATAACTGTAGGTTGTGAATCTGCAGCTGTACAACATCCCCATGTAGTCAATACAAGGAATGAGGAGTCTTCCAGGAGATAGTCCAGAACAATTACATCAGGCTCTTGAGTTATTGTCTCCCATGGGAAAACTTTCCTCTTTTCTTCCATCGATTGTACAGAGTCAAGGGCAATAAGACAGTACAAAGATGGAAAAGAGAATTTGTTACTTAAGACTACAAAGTTGTATCTTAAAATCTTTTCCTTGCCAAACACCAAAACATCAGGACACATACACTGGTAGCAACACATGTAACTTAGAGATGGCTTGAGGAGTTGGGCAACACTAAGACAAAAGAAGCCTTTGTTTTCCCACCTTGGATCAATTTGTTAGCTTTTACCTGCATCACAGGTGCTTAGAACACATAGACTTTCCTTGGCAGGTATGATAACCCTGTCTTTAGGTAGTCAGAGACAATGCTGTCATGATAAGTCCCCAGAGAACAGTATGGCACATGGGAACATCTAGCAGCTGTGAAAAGTCTGTGTGGACTTGACTGGCTTCTCGGGGTTCAGTGTTTTGCTAGTTAAAGGCAAGCTGTGACTTTCAGAATTAAAGTTCACCATTGCATCTGATACTTCTCCTATGGAAGAAACTTGGAGGATCTCTTGGGTGAAAGGTCTTTCATGTCTGACTCCCAAGATACTACTCTTTTTTGCAGTTTGGCCACCAGGAGCAGTAACTTGAACTTGACTGGTATAATAGAGTACTGAAATTGGTGGCTACTTTTTTTTGGGACTAATTTAAAAATTAATGAGCAATTCTCTGCATAAAAGTCAGATGGAATATCATCAAGTGACTGACTATCTAATTGACTGATGGTTTTTCCTTCTCATTACTAACAGTGTCTCTTTAAAATTGCAGCATGATGTCTTTCAGTCCAGCTATTACAAAAGGAAAAATCTAATGTTCACATGAGCACAGACAGCGAATAACCAAAGGAGGATGCACTTCACAGTAGATTGCAAAGCCAGAAGCAGAATGATGAATGTTTGCTAAAGCTCTGGTCACCAGTATCAGTAAGGAGAAGAAGAATAATATGTAAGCAAAGAACAAATTACAATTCATTAAAACAAAAAAAGACAACATAAAACCCCCTAAACCAAAACAAAACCAAACTAAACCAACTAAATCAAAAAAACTCCAACCAACAGATATAAAACCAATCATGAACTTCTATTGTTGATTTCTAAAAAAGCACCAAAGCAGATCTGTAAGCCTACATGCAGTACTAAAGCCAGCGTCACCTACAGTGCTAGCTATATGGCAACTCTCTGCTCCTCAGGACAACTGCAGAAAGTGTTGCTATAGGTACTCACATGCACATGATCTCTGAAACAGATCTATATGAAGAGTTTTTAATATATCTCTGTCAGGTGACTGCAGCCTTGCCCCTGCAGAATGCTGGGGCACAGGAAGCTGATCTGCTCTAGTTAAGCTCACAAGAGGTTTTGCATCAAGGGAATTTTTAAAAAGGATGCAAATTAAAATCTATGTCTGCTCATCGTTGAATCATACTTCTGCCCCAATATGTGCCAGAGACTCCAAGAGATCTCATGAGGCTGTTCAACAGAGGCATCAAAATCACATAGTCTTGCCTTTGAGGAACAGGACTTATCTTTGCAGAAGTAAAAAGAAAAAATAGGAAAGAAAAAAGACAAAGCCAGTTTGTGTTCAGTCTACACTAAACAAGTGCAATGCAAAAAATGCAGTGGGTTTGGTTGCAGTGTCTGTTCCATGGGACCTAAGTGTCACCTGAAGCTCTCCAGTACTTCACGGTCAAGCCAGAGCAACGGAATGGAATGGTGTCACCAGTGCTTGTGAGTAAGTACTTGTGCAAACAGGTGTGAGGCAGAATGCAGAATCTAGTGTAGACTTACAGCTATCAGCAACAATGATCTGGTTGCCTCCTGAATGCAGATAATTCTACAAGAGAAACAGAGCTGCAGATTAGGAGAGAAGAAAAAATTGCAAGCTTTCCTTTGAAATCTGTCTGTAATTTGCCTGTTCAAGGAGGAAGAAAAATTAAAATTCAGTAGCTTAAGTCCAACTCCTACAGGTTACTTTACCTAGTGCATTTTGAACTTGGAATGTTTGTTGTTGGACAACTTGCTTCCTTTCTCCCTCTCTGCACTCTCCCCAGCCTTCAACAGTATCACCAATGAATATGCTATCTTATTTAACTTCTTTACTTCAGATCTCTTTCAGTCTTTTGGTAATCTCTCTGTTTAAGTCATGGCAACAAGCATGAGATGTAGCCCATTATAAAATTGCTCAAGTCACATCAATCATCTGGCCCTACACAGACCTGGAAAGCATCCTTGAAACCCTTAGTCAAGATACATAAAATTGTACCATGAAGTAACTAGGTCTTGAGAGCAGATGCATCCTGAGGGATGCTCAAGCATCAGAAGCCACAGGATCTTAGGTTAATGGAATTTCTGTTTTCACACATGCTGTGTCTTTATCGCTTTCCTCCTTCATCTTCCTATTAACATGCAATAGCAAACAGAGACCTACTGGATTTCATAAAGTAAGTCAATCTTCAAATTCTTGATTTATTTGTGTAGACTTCACAGGTTTCAACTCCTGTCTCTTCAGGGAACTAAAGACCTGCACTCAATTCTGTATTATTAAACACAAATATATAAATGCTGCCATTTGGTCTGAAAGTGATAATAGCATACAAGACTCAGTTATTTGTGTTGCTGCATAGCAAAGAGTTGTTTAACAGGTAGACAAAAGAAGCTCTGCAGAAGTCTAAATTCACCATTTCCTTCTTTTATCCATTTAAACACTTCGGAAAATGGCTTGTTTCACGCTGTAATAGATCTCCTTCTCCCAGATGGCAGATTTCAGGTTAGGCAAGCAAAATGATTGCCTCAAGCATCTGCCAAGACTTCTGTATACCCAAGCCTCCTGCAGTTCTCCAAATATCCATGCCAAACAGCTGACTCCACAGTTGCTAGTTTTTGAGTAGGTCATTAGATTAGGAAATAGCTAGACAGACATAGAGTGACCAGTTGCTTACAGGAAGACATTTTTGGAAGAGCATTCAAACAAGGAAGAGGAAAGCTACTGTCCAGAGGCAAGTGAATAACAACAGCCTGAAGAAAAAGAATCATAGAATGTTAAGGGGTGGGAATTGGCCTCAGAGACCATCTAGTCCCTACGTCCCTTGCCATGGGAACAGACACCTCCCACTAGACCAGGATGCTCAAGGCTTTCTCCAACCTGACTTTGACCACCACCAGGGTTGGGGCATCTACAACCTCTCTGGGAAACCTGTTACAGTGACTTACCACCCTCACAGTAAAAAAATTTCTTCCTAATACCTAATATAAATTTCCCCTCTTTCAATGTATACACATTACTCCTTGTCTATCACTACAGTTCCTAACAAACAGTCCCTCTCCAGCTTCCCTGTAGGCCTCCTTCAGACACTGGCAAGTTGCTGTGAGGTTGACAGCATAGAGTAAAATGTTTGGAAGTGTGGTAGTCAAGGTAGACCTTAGTGACAAAGATGGATATTATGTTTAGTAGAGCAACGCGAACTTGTATGTACTTGCATATCCATCTGCACATACCTGCTTGATTAATAGATTATTATAAGATTTTGAAACTATGTTTGGGGGGACCATAACAACGATCAAAGGGCACTTGAAGTTATGCCTAAGGAGGAGTGTAACAATAATCAAAAGCAACTGGGATCCATGCTTGGGTGAAATCAATAGAATAATAGTAATGTAATGATTGACCTATGGTTATGTAAGAGAAGAGTATAAAATGTATCCATCTCTGATCCATGTCGGAGTCAGATTTGGGTCTGTACCCCGACTCCCAGAGCTCTGCAATAAAAGCACCCATATAATCATTCCGTGACTATGTGTTTTCTACGCTAACAAGGTCTCCATGCAACCTCTTCTTCTCATCAAGGGAGATCATGGAGAAATCATGGAGACTAAGATGTGTCATGAGGGCATAAGCACTGAGAAGATAGAGACAACTTATACAACATCCCAAGATCAAATCAAAATCATATTTTTCCATTTTTATATCTGCCAGAACTAAAACAGAAGAATACAGAGAAAGGGGACTCGGGCAGAAACTAAAGCAAAAACCTTACCCATACAGTTAACACAGATCATAAATTTTCTTCTTTGGTTAAACTATTACAAAGCATATTCCAACAACCTTACTGTGCCCTACAAGTACAGGAGCACTGACAGCAAAGGCTTTTGTTTCCCTGAGAGAAACTGGCATAATCATGTCAAGTATAAACAAAAGAGTTCATCCTCGATGTGATAAGTTTCTTAGCATAAATGCAAGGCAATGTTTAACTTTATTCTGCCTGACTGAAGTAAACACCATGTATGTAACCCATTTAAAGAAGTTTTTGAAAGCAGATGCTGGGAGGCTCTAAAACACTGTATTTCCTACTTACAGTGATACATAATTAGGTCACTTGTTACAAAATCCTAACATGATTTATTGTTTTATTAAGGCTACTTTCAGAAACCCAAATCAACAGGCTGGTTCAGTTAGCCAAGACCCATACAAGTATATTTAAAAAAACCAAGACTTACCACCATACAGATCTCAGGAAAAATAAGATGATCTCATATGGAAGCAACACAAAAACTGAACAACTCATCAGCTGTTTTAAGGACTCTCATTCTTAAATCAGGCTGGAATTTGCGGCATTAGACTCTTGTATTCCTAGCTCTGCAATCATGAACTTCTGTACACCACTCTGCTCTTTACTTCTGTTTTCATATGTATGAGATTGATCTACTTATCCCTAGTACCAAGTCACTGATTTGACAGAAGTGCAGCAAGTATTAATTTAATGTTTGGAAAAGTGTTTAAACACTTTCATCTGGAAAGTGCTGAAGGCAGACAGAAGATTACATTACAATCTGCAGCTAACCTGCTTTTAAGGGAATATTAGGGTGGGGATTGCTTCTAGGCAGAGAACTTGTACATTTAGTTTCAGCCTGAAAGCACTTCAAACATCTGAGCTTGAGGATAAGCCACTCACTGGGGAGATCTATAATGGAAACGCTGAGCTGAAAGTACTATATAGCAGTCCTGCTGGTTGACACTACCATCTTCTGACAAAATCTTTTATGAAGACTGTGAACAAAAGACACAGTAAGTTACATTGCAGATGTACCTGCAACTATACAAGGCTCAGCTTTCTCACAAAAGCAATACATGGGAGGAACAGTTTAGCTTGCAAAGATCATTACTAAAGTTTAGAGAAAAGTACAACACCCACAGTAAAGTCCTAAGAGAAGAAGTACTTTCACCATAGCCAGAGTCACTTGAGAGCTTTAAATACCCTGCATTAATTTGTCACTTAATAAAGAGTTCTCTTTCATTAAAACAAAACAGCTACTCCTGTGTCCTTGCAGGAACAGAAAAAAACATTAAAGAGCCCGTTCCATGACAACAATCTCCAAAAAAACCCTACTTTCAACAGTAAATCAGATAGCCTTGTTATTCTGAACAAGAGTGGGAAAGTGCAGTTTCGAATACCTATGATAAATCTGAGAATACAAATCCCACCATGACTGCACTGTGTTCCTTTCAAGGAAATTATATACTCCACCATTCCAAGCCTTCTTCACACTTTCACTCTGATACAAAGGCTGCCCTCAGCAGAAGGCAGAGCAGTGCCACTCAGCTTGAGCACCCAACAGAAGTCTGAGCATGTACTGAAACTGCGCCGCTAACATGACAGTGCACTGGGAAATAACCAAAGCCATTAACCAAAATGCACTACAACCCTCATTTGGTCTAATCTAGGGAGCTAGGGAGCTTGCTGCTTCATGCATGCTTCCAGAACATTTCAGACTGGATCACAATTTTAAGGTTATAAATGCTGCTGTGACCAGTCAGAGTAAATTGTCGGAGTAGGGTGGTAGAGTACTAGGGATTCCCTGCCTTCATCACTCTCTTGCTGTGTAGTTTTGGACAACTCAGTAAGCTTCTTTTTTACTCAGTCTTCTCACCCATGAAGTAGGATTACCTGTGTCTCCTTTCTCAAAAGTCATGGGAATCAACACTCGGAGAAGACTTGCAATGACACTTTAAGCAAAGCACACACAGAAATGGCCATATCATTCTTTTTCTATAGACTCTTCCTGCTTCAATTTGTGTGATTTGGACTAGGAGGAAAGGAGAGGTGGCACATAAAGGGCTGTGACAGCCATACCCTGCGTAGGTCTGCTGGACACAGGAAGAAGCTAACACCTCGGCCTCTTTCCATCTGAAATGTCAGCTTTACTACACACAGAGCATTTAAAAAATTCTTCCTGAGAAGTTTATTACCAGGAGACAGAATGAATTTAACTCTACTCTTAGGAGTTTGTAAATTGAAAGTTTATTAAAAACACACAATTAATATGCAAATGCCAAGACAACTTTGTTCCAAATCTGCTGTGGCTGATAAGATGATCTACAGAGTACCTTGTCACTAACACAGGTCTATCTTTATACTCTGAACACCTCCTCAAGATCTCAATGCAGTCTGAAAACATCAGACAGGATGCCAAAGGAAGGAAAATTAGACAATTACCTAAGAATTAGTCAACCAACTACTTCTTGTCTCCACTTTGCTTATGTCACCAGGGACCTTGCTGTTCTAAGAAGCCTTAGCCAAAGTAAGGCAGCTTTGTGCCGATATGCAACTCGTGATCTACAACAGATTTCTATGGCTATATTAATCCAGGCTATATATCCAAATGTTACTATATGAAGATTAATTTTTAAAAATCCAATATAATCCTTTAGTGACAATGACACAATCCACGCAGGTGACTGACATACCAGAAATTTAGTCTGGTTAGAAAAGGAGATGAAAAATGGGCTTTGAAGGACATGCACTTATTTAGGCAGTATATACGTGAAGAGATTAAGTTACCTGACACAAGGAAGAATCACAGTAATTTTATCTGAGGAAAGGATTTTACAAGTTTCTCTCACTTAACAGAAGTTCATCCTCCACATGAGTAATAGCAAGTTATCAGTCTTACTTGTAAGAGAAAAATATAGCCATCTTTCACTGAGGAGGAAAGGGTATCATGAAGGAGAGAGGTAAAGTAACAGTATAGCAGTGAAAGAAAACAGTCTGCTAATCCTGATAAACAATGCAATGCTTTAAGAGAATTCAACACAATTATGCCACATTGGCTGGTACTGTTCTGCCTGTGCCCATGATGAAACCTAATAAACTTGAGGATGGGGGTCCATTGTATGGTATCAGTGAGGTATGATGCTCCCTGGGTTATGGAGATTTAATGTCCAGCAAATGAGTAAAATAGTATGTTCCCATAGCCCTGTTTTGTCTAAACAGGCATAAGGCTCTTTGTTCTGATGGCATAACCTTACACACTCACACCAGTTCTGTTGCTCATTCATTCTAGATTGAATGGTCATTCCCTGGGTGAGCATGCACTTAAGCCTAGCCCTAGAGCCTAACTACTCAGGAAATGAATTTCTACTTATGTGTGGTCTGAAAAACTGGAAACAAGCATCAACTCACTTGCTAAACTTGCTGTATAGGACAAGCTGTGATTTAGTTTAAGACTGTGAGCTAAGACTGAGAGGTAAGGTTGAAAGAAAAAGAGAATTAATACATGCGACTTCTTTCAACTTCATCTTCTGCTTTCTAGACTATTTTAAGAAAGTCTTCCAAAGCCTTTATTAATTTTCTCTTAGTGGTAGAAATCATTCAATGCACAAATGCATAATCAGATTGTATGACAACTGGAAACTAAAGAAAAAAATAGAAAAGCCTGTCTTTGGGCAAGGATCTCTCCCACTTTATTTCTGATACTGGAAACACATACACATACAACATGATCATAAACACATTCATTTCAAGGAGGAAAAAATGCATCTCTGTGTGTTCATCAAGTTCTATGATTCTAATGAACACATTCATTCCACTTAGCAAAGGTGGGATAGCCACTCTAACACAGTCCCATTTTTCCACTGAAAAGCCACGATTTAAATGATCATGCTTCTTATGCCTGTGGCTCAAGGGCCAGTAGCTCAAAGGAGACAGAACATTAGCACAACACAGTGAAGAAACTTTTCTCTCATCTTGAGCTTTTTCCATCAATCTAACACCCTGTGCAAAGTAGTCAGAGTGAGTTTATTAAAGAGTTTATAAAGTAGTTCATGGGATAATGGCACTGCTTTAGTGCTACAAGTCAATAATGAAGATAACAATCAGCAAGCAGACCAGACTTTCCACACAGCACTAACTAATTAATAGGATGAAGATCAGAGGAAAAGAAAGCTTATACATAAAATGTAGGGAGGAAGCAACCTCTCTGCTAGTTGGCAGGCACATTTTTATTTCACCTTTTCTTCCTAAAGAAGCACTCAAGAAGCCTCTAAAAGCTGACCAAAATAGCCATGCTTCCTACATAAAGGAACACAGAAAACATTTACAGATATGACACAACAAAAAAAAGCAAAAGCAATAAAGACCCAGACAGAAAGACAGCCAAGAACAGCAGCAACAATAGTTGGCAAGTTTTCAGCATAGGTTAGTATACAGAGTACCAGAGTACACTGGGTTTTTTCCTTAAGTGATAAACGGAGTGAATAAACACCAACCCCAAAATTAAGTGGCTGTAGCCACCCTGAAAGAGAATTATGCATAGCTCAGCTTCCCCGTATCTTTATTCATACGATTCCCCAAATCTACCATATCTGTCATAACAGATGCATTGCAATATCTGAACACAGCACACTGTGTGACAGGAAATGGTAATCAAATCACTTTGTACAAATCTCTAAATTCAAGGTTTCCTATGAGAAAAGCCCTGGCCCCATATTTCTATGCATTAGATAGCCTGGCACAGCATTGGCACATTGCTTCATCTCCCCCTTTCTCTCCCTCCCTAATACTTTACTGCACACAGAAATGAGTCAGTATGATATTGCAGCCTATGGCTATGACAAACATCTTTGGACTATTTTTGTTCTTTGATGCTATGAATGTATTTGATATCCACAACCAAAGCCATAATTGAATTTCAGGGGGGAGGGAAAAGTCTATTCTCTTTGCCTGATGCAATGGTAGCTGAAACCAGCAACAATAATCTGCCGGCACAAAACACAAGAATGACAATCATATCTGACAGCATTTTCCAAGTCAAGATGATGATAGGTGGATGAACAAATCAGTCTGGACAATCTCATGCTGCAACATTAACAAACACCACAAGGGTCTAATGCTTCATGACCCAAGCATCAACTGAGGGGTAACTTCTAGGCCTTTACCACCTTTAACCCTCCTTTATTAAAGTTACAGAATCAAACACTGGTGCCTTGGACTTGCAAACTAACTCTGCGAGGTTACCACTTGCATTAAATCTGTCAGAGAGTTACGAAGTCCCTTCACATGAGGACTGTTTGCCTTACAAAGCATATACCCAGTCACAGAAAGAAAGAGCCACAGAAAGAAACAATGTCATGAGGGAAATGGCTAGGAAAATATTTTGGTTATGCTTCATTAGTATATAAACAGATTTAAGAATTCCTTTCCCAAAACTAAAATACAGTGAGAACTCATTTGAATCATACCACGCATATTAACAATTTGATGAAGTACCAAAATCATCAATATTAACATGAAAGAGATCAGATATTAACTGGCTCAATAATGAAAACAAAATAGGCAACTTGCTAAAATTATATGCTGCCTAATGGTACCTAACAACAGCCTAGAGGAAAAAGAGTGAAGACTAGGGTTATTTACAGTTGTTGAACTTCTAAGACATGGTATATCCTGCAGACACTCAGTTTCACTAGCATTACAAGTGGTCTCTGGAATGAAGACTCAAACACACCAGTGCTTCTTGCTGTAGTGAAAGCAACAGCAAAAGCTGCCAACCCTTTGGAGGCTCTCCTTTAGTTCTGTTCACTGACCATAGTGTACAATACATCGTGGTCTGCCTTTGTGCATGGTAGATCTACAGTGTACCTATCTCATCAACATTAAAGATAACCAAGAAGTGTGAAGAAAAATGCTGTTCTGGCTCACTATTTCTCAAAATTGGAGAGGGAATTGAGACTGGAGAAAGAAAAATACTAGAATGTCAGCCCACAAAGCAGGGGAGCACAGACTCAGTACCTGCACTGCTGAATCAGCATGAGCTAGGATAAAGTACTCTTATCAGAGCAAAGATTTCAGCTTGGCTGCCTTGTAATACAGAGAAACAGCCAAAGCCTCAAAGCCTCTGCTCTCACAGTGGGGCAAGATTTCATTATCCATAAGCTTCTGAGGAAAAGCCATAGAGTACTGTGTAAAGAGGCACTACTCCATCCTGTATAAACAAAATACACTATAACAAAGTCTTATATTCAACTTAGGAAAACTTTTCAATTACATAAACTACCAAGTGAGAGACGGTAGGAATAAAGTGGAGGACAGGAGCATCAGAGCTCTCACATTGTGTTGTTATGAGTGCCTCTTCTTTGCACCGTTTGGTTTTAAATTCAGGGCTGGGGGGCCAGATTTATTTCCATGTTATTTGAAGTTTAAAAGTGAGTACAGAGCTGCTGAAGTAACAGAGCTCTACCATGACAGTTGGCTGAGGACAAGCTACAAACAGAATTGAAACAAGTATAATTTATATAAATAAATATAATTTATAAGTAATCAGTTTGCTATCTTCTGCTTTCAAGAAAGCAACCTTATAGAGGAGGAGGGTGCCAAACTACAGAGCCACATACAGCTCCATGACTACACGGTAATGTTTTGAGGACTGCAAAAATGAACATTCTGGTCCTGTGCAAAGCATTTGACACTGTCCTGCATGAGATCCTTGTCTCAAACTGGAGAGGCACAGATTTGACAGATGGATGACTCAGTGGAAAGGAAACTGGCTGGATGGTCATACTCAGAGTTGTGGTCAACAGAGCTCAATGACCAAGTGGAGACAAGTAATGAGTGGCATTCCTCAGGGGTTGGTCTTGGGACTGGCACTGATTAACACCTTTGTCAGGGACACAGACAGTGGGACTGAGTGCATTCTCAGTATGTTTGCTGACAACACCAAGCTGCGTGGTGCAGTCGACATGCTAGATGTCATCTAGAGGGACCTTGACAGGCTTGAGAGGAGGGCCTGTGTGAACCTCATAGAGTTCAACAAGGCCAAGCACAAGGTGCTATATGTGGGTTAAAGCAAGTCCAAGCTCAAATACAGGCTGAGCAGAAAAAGGATTGAGAGCAGCCCTGAGGAGAAGGACCTGGGGCTGTTGGTGGGTGAGAACCTCAACACAACCCAACAATGTGCACTTGCAGTCCAGAAAGCCAATCATAGCATGGGCTGCATCAACAGCAGCATGGCCAGCAGGTTGAGGGAGGTGATTCTGCTCCTTTGGTGCACTCTAGCGAGATCCCACCTGGAGTACTGTGTCCAGCTCTGGGGTCTAAAACATATGAAGAACATGGACCTGTTGAAGCAAGTTCAGAGGACAGTGAGAGATGCTCAGAGAGAGGGCTGGAGCAACTCTTCTGTGAAGACAGGCTGAGAGCTGGGGTTGTTTAGTCTGGAGAACAGAAGGCTCTAGGGGGACCTCATAGCAACCCTCCAGGACCTTATAGGAGGCCTACAATACAGCTGGAAAGGGACTTTTGTAAGGGCACATAGTAATAAGCAAAAGGGGGAATGGCTTCAAACTAAAAGAGAGTAGGTTTTCTTTAGATATTAAGAAGAAATTTTTCACTCTGAGGGTGATGAGGCACTGGAACAGGTTGCCTAGAGAAGCTGTGGATGCCCCATCCCTGGAAGTGTTCAAATCCAGGTCAGCTGAAGCTTTGAGCAACCTGGTCTAGTGGAAGGTGCCCCAACCCATGGCAGGGTGGTTGGAAAGAGATAATATTTACAGTCCCTTCCAAACCAAACCATTCTAGGGTTGTACGTTTTCAGAATAATCTACATACACACGAGTCAGCTTACTGGGGCCAAGCAGTCAATGAGCTTACTCATCTACATCAATAGAAGCCTTAACACTGAAGAAATAACATCATCTGAAAGTGGTTTTCAAATGTGTTAATAAACAGTGATGAAGAGCAATGGGTTTGATATGCCACGTTCCTTCAGCTATGCGTCTTGGAGAGTATTACTTGGACAACACACTGGAGTGCCAACATCCTTCTGCCTTTAGGCTACTAAAACTGACTGTTGCATTCTATGGCCCAAAGCCACACTATGAAGTGACTTATGAAAGTAATGCTGTACCTTCAAAAAAAATCTCCAGGAAAATAGATGTGGGAACATTATCACTTTCCGAGGTCACAACCTCCATTAGAGAGTCAAGTCATAGTGTGTGTGCCTGTACCTTAATTCACAATCCAGCTCAAACCCACCTTTTTCAGCACTTTAAGACAGCAAAGCAGACTGGTCTGAAGCAGCTAAAAAGGGGATCCACTTCCCACTATTATCTACTATAGCGATAGTTGTTTACAGCTAAACAAAATGGCTGTAGCTGTTGTTCCTAAATGCATCAGATCCTAACTTTTACTTAAGCACACTGCCTAAGACAGGTCATTTAACAGCTGCCTATTTAGATTTTAAAGGGAGTTGCTCTGTGAGCAGCACTGAGAAAGCCGATGTGAAAGAAGAAATTAAAGTTATATATTTAAATTGTACTTTATACACACTAAACAAAATAACATGATATGATCTTCAGAATTAAAACGTTCCCTGCCTAATTCATCCTCCAACACATCTGAGCCACAGTGAAGTTTTACTTTTAAATTAAGCAAAGGCGCCTTCTCACATGTCCAAGGTACGTTATGCTCAAGCAATTCCTAACTTGTTGCAATAGCACATTGGTTTAATATTCTGAAATCAAAATGGCATGCTAACACCAAGCAGACATTGTGAGATGAATTCTCTTGTTATGTGGAGTGAACAAAGGAGCTATCAAACAAGCTCTCTGAGATGAAATTTAATTTAGCCAATAATACAAGTGGGGGCCATATCTTCCAACTTGGAACAATGTGGATTCACTTTTGGAACCTGGCATCACAGTTAATCATACAAAAGAATCATTGTTCTGGACTGCTACTGTGTGAGAGAAGGAAAAGGTTTTCCCTCCTCCTTTTTGCCAATCACACAAAATACAGTTTTATGCAATGAAACAGTTCACTTCCTTTGCCTGCGCAGCGGTCATTACCCTTTATTTTTGTGTACATTCAATATAATTTGCTTGCTCTAAGATAATTTTTTTCTTTAGTCTAACAAAGCATTTACTTCCACCATTCTGTATGCGAATTTTTTAAGCACATGTATTTGTAATTAGAAGTGCATACAGAGTGGTGTTGTACAAGGTCTACACACTCACCCAGAACCAGTGAAGTAAAAAGGCAGACCTCTGTAGAGAAGAGATTTATTTAAAAATGGCATTTGTATCCTGCTGTTCTCAATACCATCTTTCAGAACAACCAAATTCACAAAACTCAAGAAGGGATAACTGCCATAGTGAGAGAGCTCACAAGTTAACTATATTTTTCTCATAATTATCAATTCTGAGTCTTCCTGTCAGTGTCCAGCTTCGGCAGTTTGAAGGTTATCTTTCCACTTGAAGAGACAGAAATGTATTTATTTTGGTCATTACCCAAAATTCCACCGTTTTTTTGAACCACTGTTTAGTTTACTCCAAGCATTAAACATGTGCCAGACAATACCAGAATTCAGCTGCAAAGCTACACTCTCTACCTTTGTTGTGGCTAGTGCTTCATTTCCCTTTGGTAATTTATTCTCTAGTGAGTTTCTGCTTTGCTTTTTCCCTTCTAACGACTTCTGTAGATTTCAGCCAGCAGGGGAGTTTATCCTGCACAGGATAAATTAGAAACCTGATGACCAGTTACTGATAATTTGCCTTGAACTTCAGCAGACATAGTTGCTGGAGTCAGGCAGGCAAATGCATCTGATTAACATGGATACACAAAAGAGTTCCTGACCATCTCTTCCCACACAAAAGCAACAGGCAAAGAACACAAACCAATTCAAAACATATAAATGTTTCATCATTGTTTGACAAGTGTGTGATGTTTCAACAAGCACCACTATTTCAATATTCCCTAGCTGTCAATTCGTCCAAGTTCATTATGACAAACTCAAACCCAAAACAGAATTACAGATGTTCTGAATATTTATTTCCTGCAAGAGGACACTTGTTGTCTAAAACTGCCAGAGGAACTCAGAAGAACCATGTGGCACTCTCCAGGTATGTAAAAAAACACCTAAAATCTGAGACTGCTGTTTCCCTTACAGTGCTCTTCCCAAGTATCACCAGCATTTTAAAGGAGATCAAAAAAAGAGCTAGAATGGTTGGCAGTGACAAGTAGGTATCATCCCCTTTGCTGCAATACAGGGATTGGGTAATTTTTTCTTCCAAAAAAGTCCTTGGGAACCTAAGGAGCAATGACAGATTTTGGCTCTGTGCTCTTGGGTTTGCTACTCTTCATGCAGGGGAGGGAAAGGTGTTGAGTGATGAAGGGCTTCAGAAAAAAATCCCTGCTTCATATCAAGGGAAAGCAGATGAGTCCCATGCCAGAAAAGCCAGATTGTAAGAGACAGAGCTGCACTCTGGGACCACTTGCAAACAAAGCTGGTAGCAATTGTGATTCACACTAGCACATATGCTTATTTTGCTGTTGAAATCCCAGTCAAGAACTCCACAATCCTGCAGAAGGAACTCTAAAAGAAAGAGTAAGACAAACAATAAAATAAAGATACTCTTTTCATCTGCTAAAAGCAAAATATTGCATTTGTTAAAGGGCTACATACAGAGATTGCAACTAACAAAACAGTGAGCCATCAAGCAGGAAAACTAACCTCATGTACCTGGTGCATAAAAGTTGTGTAAAGACCTTAAAAGTCCTGTTTTCTGTATCCAGACTGTTAGCTTCAAAGATTAAAGCCTTACTCATTTTTTTTTAAAAAATGTTTAAGAGATTTCTGAGCTACAGGATGAAATTCTTCTCTAAGCATGTTTCATCAGATTTCTCATTGCAAAATATGTTAAGATCTGTAAATTAAAAAGAAATACTAAGAAATTCTCTACAATCTATGTGAAAAACAACAGGACATATGATACAACACACAAGCAGAAAACAACTTGATCCAGATGTTACTGTTCTTGTATTTTTTGCCATCTGTAACATAACAAGGTGAACTAAGGACAAAGTAGCAGTTCCTCTGTTTCACTCATGGGAAACATAACTTTAAACCATCATTTTAAATGCAGTTTGCAAATATATATTATTTAATACAGCAGCAACACATTACACCTTACAACAGTGCTGCTCTTATTAATGAACTTTGCAGTGCCTTAAGAAAAATGGGAAGAGAAATGCTTTCAGCAGAACCATTACACATTAAAAATTAAGGAATCAAAAAGGAAGCACATCTCAACACCCTTGTGATAAACATATTTCTCATTTAAATCCAAACCAGCATCCTACCCTTAAAGCTGGTAACAGATTGCTACAGTGTGTAAGCAGCATCACTCACTGGTGTTCAGTCACCTTCTCTTTTTGTACTCATGATATTCAAATAAAAGGGGGGGGAGGGGGCAGAAGGGAAGGTAAGCACTAGGAATTTATAGATCAGCCATAACTGATTTAATCCAAAAGGTATTTGAACAAAGACAGCATTAGAAAATCCAAAATTTCAAATAACTTAAAGAAAGCTTCTTCCTTCCTTTCCCTAACAAACTACTGTCATCTCTTTACCTCACTCCAGCTGGACTGCAGACCTCATGAGGAGACATAGCTAATTAGTTCATGGCTGTGTAAGCTTCTGCTTCATTACACAGCATAATGGTAATTCAGGGAAGAAACTCCAACCCTGCTCTCTTTACATTCCCTCTAACTCCCCATAGGAAGTGCTGTCTTCTAGTGATTTTGTTAACAGGTAGCAAGTTTATCTGGTGTTCAGTCTCTTATTAAAGCTTCCTAATTGCTTTTAATTTTAAAAATCAATTAAAAGAAAGATTGATGGCTAAAAGGGCAAAATAACAAAGTCTGAGAAAAAAGTCTATCTTGCTCCAAAGGCAACATACACAATTAGGAATATTGCTTCAAAAGGAGCCCAGTACCTCTGTGTGCATTCAGACAGGGCACAGCCCTAATGGTGCTGAGCACAGCTCCTAACTTGTCAGTGCATATGAGTAGCCTAGATACTGAAAAAGCCACAATTCTGTTGCAGAGTTAACACTGATTATGCAGCTTACACCTTAACAATCTTAGAAACGCTGTCAGTGTATCTCCCAGGGCAGTATCAGTGTATGCTACTGTCTTTCAGCACCAGTTGGCAACATTACCTGCCAGCCTGTAAATAAGTTCTGATCCAAAACTGTGTTTTATAAAGGCCAGACTGCAGACCACTGTGCCCTAAAATGTAACAAGGTGCAGAGGCCATCATCAAGTTAAATGTTGCACCACCTTAGAAGCACCAGTCTGCAACGGCAAACTGCCTTGAGCAGGACAGGACAGCTAGTGCACTACATACTTCTTCGGGATTTTTGAATCAGTTTTTGTAACACCATTCCCTTAGGAGTACTGCAAATGTATATAGCGTATGGCTAAACATCCGGAACGGAGATTTCAACTCTTCAGTTGAATATTATCATGGGTTTCATAGTCAGAATGAGTTCCTGCTGTCTCATACAGCTTCATCCTTGTACACTAAGTAACATTGTGGGTTCTAAGCTGCTGTGGCAGGGAGCTGCTTCCCAAGCTTTCCTTTTCAATATCTCTACAGGGAGAATAACTGTTTGAGAACTAGTATTTCCACCAGCTTCCTAATTTTTAAAGAACCTCGGCCATTGCTGTACAATGCCTTACAGGGCATGCATTAGGCCTTCTAAGTTGCTTTGGCCTCAATTTCTTTCTCAGCTGGAGGAACACAGAGACCTGCAGTCAACAAGACCATCTCTAAGCTTCCTTGAAAATCACCCAGCGTTTTCTAACATGTCTTTTTACTTCCACATGTTGATAGTTGTGCTTACACTTTACCGTCCCACAAATGGGCAAACAATTTCAGTTGTTCATATGCACAACAGAATTTGTAAAACACTGCACATCTGACCTGAGTCAAACAAAAATCCCAGACCTCTCACAGATGTTTGACTAATCATGCCAGAAAATATTTTCTCATTTCCGAATATAACCTAAACCTTCCTTTTTGCAATCTTCCATATTCAGCTGCTGCAGAAGCCTCTTACCTTACATCTCTTTGAGAAATACATTGAGGTGGTCAACTTTTTGGCCACTTTCAGACCATGTGATGTTGCATCAAGAAGCAGCTTTGGAATAGACCCTGATTTGGTTGCTTTACGTTCACATGGTTATGCCACAACCACATTTCTCTGCATTGCTTCTGCCAGGCAGGACAACAGGGAAAGGAAGTAGGATGGTAAGTGGCAGATGTCTTTTGTATAGTGTTTTTCAAAAATTCTCAATTTAAATAATAAATAATTAATAACTTTAATTTATTAAAGCAGTCTTTATTTAAGCACTAATTAGTTTAAAATATCCCCAGATCTTTAAGAGTACAACATTGTGTTTTCCTAATATAAATGGAAATCATGGAACCACTTTTGGTGCAATGTAATTAAATATCACATTTTTTGTTTGCTTTAATTTTTAAACTAGAGCAACTTCATCTACTTTACTTTTCAACCAAGAAGTGGACAAATGAGCCCAGCCACCTACCATATGAATTTCTGGAGCTAAACCTGCAACAGAGGATTTTAAATACACTGATAAAAGCAGAAAACATGACACGAAGCAGGAAATACAAAGAAAAAAGAACATCCTGTTTTCTTTGGTAAAACAATGTTCGTAGTCCCTCTGAGTTCTCTGACCCTTATTCATGCATAGAGACTTCATTCTTTCCCAGTAATTGCTCTTTGAGATTCAACGAAAAGTCCATGAAGCCAGAGGAAAAGTGATAGGACACCAGTAAATGAAGCATGAGTCATTATCGTCTGTCATCACTCAAGCACATGAATGTGAATGCTGACACATACCTAGACATTAAATGCACTGATGACACTGACGCATAGGGTGCAGAAGTTAACCATCAATGTAGTCATCACCCTCTCTATACTTCAAGCTTCAAGTGCACTCAGTAATAATGAGATTCTTCATGCTCTGCACAAATTCAGCAGTGGAAGGCCTGAGGCTTCACATCAATTCAGTCTGTGTCAACGGCTTGAAGAAAAAAAATGAAATAAAGCAGGCCGACCAAGCTACAAATTCTGACAGTGAGAACCTTGAAAAGCTTGCAGTTTATTGTATCTTCTACCCTTCCAAACCTACTAAGAAAGTAGAACCAAATAAAGCAAGAGCCAGGGCAAGGGTGGGGAAATATTAAAACTAGCTCCTCCTTCTCTGGAAAAAAAAATGCTAAAACTCCCAAACAAACATAAAACCAAAATAACCACCTATTCCTTGATATTATCTCCTCCTGAAATGAAACACAAAAGGGACTCAATCCTACAGCAGTTCAAGACAAGAAAGAAAAGTGAGGCTGTGGGAAACCAACATGGGCATATTGCTGCATGCATGTTAATCAGTGTACAGTAATCTCTTTCAAAAACATGCCTTTCCCCCATGCAATATGTAAAGGGAAAGTAGTATTTTTGTAAGATGGGAAAAAAGAAACAGAGGGTAAAATTCTGATGCTTTTCAAGTCAGCAGAAGTTTTGAAATCAACTTCAAATGGATAGACTATTTAACCTGAAGAGAAGCTAAAATGAATATTTAAACTCATCAGCATAATAAATGCTGTAACTGTTTCTTTGGAAAACTGTGGTAACAAATTCTGGCTCACTGCAGATTGCTACAATCTCCTCTACCACAACTCATTAAAGACTGAAGTGTCTGTAATTGAACCATAAATCTCCTTTGTTCTTAGAGAGACTAACTGAATAAAAAGACCCCATAGATATTTACAGCGATATACTTAGCGGTAGCAAAACAAAATACTATTTCAAAGGAAAATTATAATCATCTCCGATTAAAATCCACATCAGGAAATACCACAAAGAAAGTATGAGGAACAAAGAGGAACAGCTCTAAAACTTGGTGTCCTTGGGTCCTAGTCACAAGTTCTTAAGGATAACATTGATACAATTAATAATCAATGAATTAATAACATTTGGGAAAGAGGGATTATAGACTCTACTTGGACAGTTCCCAAGACATTCCGAAGACTGCTTTAATCTAAATTAACACAAGCTTCCCAAGAAACTCTCTCAAGATCATCTTCTAATTTTGAGTCACTGAGGTTACCCAGTGAAACAGAACCAAAACAAGAAGACATGAAGTTGAGTTTTGTGGAACAACACACAGTAGTAATGGCTAGGTAGGGCCTGAGAAGACTCTCTCTAATATTTTTTAAGAAACTGAGTGAAGTTCTTGGTAAATCTTTGAGGATAATAATACAATTTTTTTCATATCTCTCTACCCTTAGAATCAAGTTCCTCACTTTTGGTGTTGCAACAGTAAGCATAGGTTAGTCTTTGCCTTCTGAATTTGTCACGTAACAAGCAAAAGGTTTCAAATCAACGGCAGGCACAAGGCACTGCATGCTCCCCAAACATGAGTTCATTTACAGTGGCATGCAAGTTTCCTTCCACCTCACATTGATGAGTAGTTGCAGGAGAAGTCAGTCTTACCAACATGCCAGTTAGGCGAGCAGGTCAGGCAACAGCCAGAAGACAAACTTTGCAAAGGCAGATACAACACATTATGCTTTCCTCAAGAGCATGCAAGTGGAGTACAGCAGGACACAGAAACGACTGGGACTGGGAAAAACAACAATTCTTTTGAGAATCAGCAAATGTATAACCCTTGCGTATGTTAAACTTCACAGCACTGAGCTCCTGCACAAGACCAAGAAATACCAACTAAAGCACCACAGTATTGTTAACTTTTGCCCTTTGCTTGAACAAACAGTATGCACAATGAGAAAACCTTTGATGCCATTCACCATTATAAAGTCCTGCTGACATACAGAGGCTGAACTAGGTAGAGCTGCTCTCAAGTGGCCCCATTTTTGTTTCTCTGATTAAACACAAAGTTGTGCCAATTGTTTCTTTGCCCTGAAGCATGTATCCCGAAGATACAGAAGGACCTCATTGTGGCTGAGGACTGTTGGGACAGTTTATGAGGAGACAAGGCTGTGGCACTATCAGCATGCTGATGTCTTTGAGCTCCATACTGCCACTTCCACAATGATTGAAATTAAGGAACAGTGTTTTCTTGTCCGGTAGGACATGAAACTTGAGCGGACTAGCCAGTGGCAGCTAACTGAGCTAGATGAAGATGCTGGAAGGGTAGATGCAACATACCATTGATCAAAGGTTGACTGCTTTACACAAGACGTGCAAGCAAGTATTTTTGGGAAGTTAGGAGTCCTGAACAAAAGCAATGTTTATCTAACTAAAGTTTTATACACAAGGCTCCTCCCCCAAAAGAATTTGTTCTGTGCTTTAGGTTTCGAACATTCTCACCTCTGATGTGCCAAACAAAGATTTCACTTCTTGTATCCAACAACTCCAACAAGACACAAACAGCAAGACAAATACAGGTACAACTCAAGTAAGCTGGCACATGTCAGTGGCCCCAAACTTCACTGTAGCATCTGTGATACATAAAATATTGATTTCCTCCTGTCAGCACAGATGAGCAAAAAGCCCTACCACAGATATTCCCTATTATTTCTGTAAAGACTATCTTTGCTCTCCTTATAGTGAGAGGGTCATAGCGTCCCTGTGGAAATGCCTTTACGGCCTGTGTAAAATTAAGACAGGGAGCCTAATGGGTCTTGTAAAAGATTAAAGAGGCATGCTGATACCTAGCTGAAATTGAACTTAACACCTCAAGTTGCTCATGTCAATTTTCTGAAACATGGTGAAAAAAGGTAATTGTCAATTAATGAGACCATCGACTTGGGGTTGGTGGAGATCAATAACATGAAACAATATGAAGCTATACAATCTTAATCAGTATTCTGTAATGAAAAGGCTTTTAGACAGACACACAGAGTAATTGGCTGTTCCCTCATGACCCATCCTCTAAGCTATACAATAGACCAATTAAAATATAACATCAGTAGCAACACAGTTGTTTGTTTTGTGTTTTGTGGTTTTTTTTATATGCACTAGGTTACATTTCTTAAATCAAAACTCGCAGACACTGAAAGAGCATGCACAGAACACTAAAACACAAATCAAATCCAACGGATCAAATTCAGGTCAGATACCAGAACCATGCACCTTAGGCTTCCCATTCAGTATCTTTCTAATTATATATACAGGCTTGCCCATAGAATTCACATCTCTTGGTTTCCACCAGAAATATAACAATGCTCAAGCAGAAATTCCTCTTTTCAACACTGGTTGTAAAATCCTCTCAGGACAATTTCACATCATACATAGAAGAAATGAGGCCAGTCTGATATTAAACTTGTTTATTGCCATCAAAAAGTAAGAATCCAGCGTCTTCCAAAACTAAGAAAAAATACCAAGAGTTCTCGAACAGCATCAGAAAGGTTGGATGGGGATACTAAAGAGAGTATGCTCAGGAAAACTTCTCCAGCCACTTTCCCCTTCTCATGATTTATGATACAATCCTTAAAATGAAAGGACCATATCAAAATTGTCCCACTAGGTTGCAAGTGCAACAGAAGTTTGTTAACAGAAGTTAAAGACCTGCTGCAAACAGTGTGCCCAGATGTACGAGAAGAAAGGTCAACATTTCCTTAACTACGCCTACCCTTTTGAGTTCATTATTGATTAATGCATTCTTAGACTAGTTTTGTCTACTTGAAAATTTTATAATACAAGGGAAGGCAAAACATTTATTACATATTTCCACTGTGTACTGGCCACTAAATAATAGAGCAAATTATAGGGAGTTTTGTTGGGGTTTAAATTATAAATTATCACACTGCTATCTCTCGGACTGGGCAGGAATCCCATGTGAGAAATCAAAGAATCATAAAGGTTGGAAAAGATCTCCAAGATCATCGAGTCCAACCTTTGACTGAACACCACCACGTAACTTAACCATCACTCTAAGTGCCCCATCTAGTAATTTCCTGAACGCTTGCAGGGATGGTGACTCCATCACCTTCGGCAGCCCATTCCAACGCTTAACCACTCTTTCAATGAAGAAATTCTTCCTGATGTCCAATTTGAACCTCCTCTGGCGCAGCTTGAGGCCATTTTCTCTTGTGATGTCACTAGCTGCCTAGAAGAAGAGGCCAACCTCTAGCCTAAAATATGATCTTTTAGATCATAATCCACACAAATATGCTTCTGGTTTAACTCTATTGGCTTGAGGGGAACCAATGAGACTTTTGAAACAAAGAAATAATTTATTTCTTTGACAAGTTAAAAATTAAGCTAGATGATTCTTATTTAGCCTATGTCAGTTTGAGACTGTCAGGCCTAGTGCCATAAGGAGGTGGTCATTCAGACCCAGAGAGATCACTTGCTACTTGAAGAAACAATGGCAGAACTGAAAACCAAGGTGTCTGTCCAGTGACGCAAACACCCAGTCCATTACATCCCAGTTAAAAATACCGACTGATCAAGCTGCAGGAAGGAAGCCTTCATTTCACTGACACTTCTGTATATTTTACAGGCGTTACACAATAAAAGGCATTTTGGGTTTCCTTGAATGTGGTAAGTAGGTTGGAAACTAATAGCACATGGACAAGCAGTCCTTGCAAAGCTAAATTTTTATCCAGTGTGACACAAGTGACCCACAAAACATTTAGGCTACAGAAGATGGCAGATAAAGCACATTCACTTTAAGAGAAAACAAACAGAAAAATTATTTTTAGTTGTCTTTTAGAGCTGGATCTCCCATGCACACTTAGACAGTGCCATACCAGTGCTTAGGGTTTTTTGGCAGGACCCCTCAAACAGGATTTTCTTTTCTCTGTTAATGAGAAACAACACCGGATTATTACTTTCAGGCATCTAGATGTTATCCCTGGTGCAGCAACTGCAAGGAAATACTGTAGGGCTAGCAGAAAGAGGCAAACCAAAGAAAAAATGCTCTATTTAGTAGGGATTAAAATTCCCAAGGTTATTTTAAAGGATTACTTAAACTCTCTGAGACGGAAAAGCATGGAAGAGGTGTCAACATTCCATTAACAATGCACTTCTTATCCACCATCAGCTGGAAACACTAGAGCACTTGGCATGTTGTTAATACCAGAATCACTCATTTGATTACACATGGATTTTCACCCTTCAAACTGAAGTAAACCCTAAGCTTTGGGACCATCAGAACATGTTGGACTCTGTCAGACAGGTCATTATGGTTTTGACACACAAGCTAAGCAGCAGCATTGCTACATTTCACAGAGAGACAGGAAAGCTCTATTTGAATAGCAGCATGAAATCGTTTAATTAAGGACATTTTTTAAAGAATTATTGAACTTATTAAACTTAATGTCAGGCTTGAAATTAAATACCCAAACATATTAAACATTAAAAAAACCCAAGGGTGCTACTTTAGTATCTCACAGTACATCTCAGCTTTATCACGAGTTCCATATAGACTGAAGTAAGGAGAAGGCAAAGGGATGGGGAAGAGGCAATCAACACAAACTAGACCAACAGTTCTGGTCTGGAGACTAAAGCTGGTGGAAATGATTCAGAGTGCCACAGTTGTTGTTCTAGTGCATGAAGTGTATCAGCCAACACTTTATGGGGAAAAAGGGAAATTAAAAGTAGAACTGGTGTTACAGGGAAACTCCATTAAAAAGGCAAAAGCCCTCTGGGAAAGAACATTTCTGTGATGGCTATCCCTTTTGTCCCTTTAGAGCCATTCTTTCTGGATTTTACACAATTAAAAAAGCTTCACTGATGTTGGAACATTTACCAGCTCTGTGCCTTCCTTATTCATTAAAAAGTGTACAAATCCTAGAACGTATTGTAACATTTTACAGGGCTTGTTAAAGGTCAGTGGCAAACAGTCACGAAAGCAAAGAGGCAGTGGTATATTATCTTTTGAAACTGAAAGAAGGAAAGAGTCACTAAAGATAAAGGGTGGGGGGGAAAAGTCAGAAGTCCAGTAGCAGCAAGCAACTGGAAGAAATTAAACCATCCCACCCTGGCAATCATTCTCATTTTTCACGTGCAAATGCCAAAGCTTTCATCATGTAGCTGTCAAATAACAAGACAGTGTTCATCATGTAATAGGCAAGTGCAAAATTCAGCAGCAGAATTTTCATATTCTGCAATGGAATATTTAGACCAAAAAAGGAAGCTCTTACATTTATATATGAATTACCAAAAAAAAAAAAAAATCACACAGGACCTCCGTTAATTTTAATATGAAGTCCAGTTTATTTGATATCATTACTATATTAATTTGCTAGTATGCCAAAGATTTCTATTTTTAATAATAGCACAGCAGACATTGACAGGGAGCAATCAGTCGCAGAAGATAAAGTTGAGACTTAGAGGGTCCAGTTTTGAATTCTGTGAGATAAATACAAGAATAAGATAAGTCTTTTTCAAAGAGATTACTAGTTACATTTAAGGCATGTGTCATTAGAGAAAAACCCTAGAAATGAGAAAGGCAACACAAAGACTTTATTTCAAGCTAAGGACCAGTTTGCCCATGCTGACTTATATTAAGTTACGATCACTGAAGTCTCCCCTGCAACCAGCTGGGCCAGAGTCCTGCGAAGTCACCATTTGCCACCTTGGAAAAAGAGTAAAAGAAAAAAAAATAAAAATCAACAAACCATTCTTAAACCACCATCAACATGCCTCTACTTTGTGAACCTTTCAGAAAAAGCAGGCAAACTCTGGTAGATACCACAGGTTTTGTGCAACAGGTTTACACCTGCCCATTTTAAAGACTCCTGAATGAAGAGGATGAGGTATCAAGCAAATCCCAAATGAGCCAGCAACAGAACTCCAAATATATCAGTGAAACAATGACTTGCTGCCCAGCTATGCAAGCCTTTTAAAAAACCTTCAACTCTTGAAGCTTTCTGCCCCGCAGTATCCTCCCTGAATGACATTCTGGCTGGGCTCCTGAATCTCATAAAGCAAATTGATATCACAGACAACACCATTGCCTGTTTGCTTTGGTCTGCAGCCTACCAACAGTTAGTATTGATTAAAATCTCAGTAGACCAAGATCTAGAAAGAGACATAGTAATGGACTTCAAGCTTTTACTAAATAAAGCTGGGGAAAAACAATACAGAGTCTACCTCAGCAGAGCCAGTAGCTCTCTGGAAAGCCTACAAGAACATTAATCCAGCAGAAGAAACCATGGTTTAGAGATTATTTCCATTCATTGGGAATTGATTATATTGAATTTCACAAAGATTCTTTAAAAAATACTATCGAATTTAATAGGGGCTAACCACTTTTACATGGAGTTCACCTACTCATAGGAAGAAATGCTTGAACGGGAAAATTCCATTGGCAGAAATGGTTTGTGCAACAGCTTTCACAGCATTTGTATGCTGGAACTGCAGGTCAGCATGTAAGCTGATATGGTTAAATTTAATTTATTAAAACATTTATTAAAATGCTGCTTTAATACCAGAAAAATATGGTGCTCTACTGATGCCAGCATCCTCACACTTGTCTTTCCTTCTCCTCCTTTATCTATGGATGCTCAGCCATTACTATATCTCACAGATAATTTGGTTATTTCCTGAATACATTTTTGGCCAGTAGCAAAGAACTGCAGAATAGAAGAACTATCACCATCTGTCCCAACATGAAACCTGCCTATATGCTCCAACAGACAGCACAACTCATAATGGATCACCCTGGAATAGTCTGCTAAAAGGAGTAGTTCATTTATGCCTGAAGAACCCCTAGGGTTTAAAAACCCTCTTGGTAGCATTTTTCACTACAGCAGCTCTCCTCCTCTTACCCACCATCAGAATTCTGGGGTTTTGGTTGTTGATTTTTTTTTTTGTTCTGATGTTTCCTGACAGAAGACTTCATTGTGTTTGTATATTTTGAAATACAATAAACTGATAATGTTATGTTCTTCAGCATCAGTTCAACTCATTCTTCCCTTCCTGTATTTCCCAGTCTCACCCCAAAGCCACCCACAAGGAAAAGGTAGTTGTGAAAACTGATCTGTCTGCAATATTTTGAAACAAAAGCCGAATATAATTGTCCCTTCTAAAGGACTGGCCATTACTACTCTCAAGGACGTTCACGTGACAAGACAGTTGTACAAAGCAGATGAAGAAATTACAGTTAGAAGGAGCATATTTGCATGCAAAAGATCCATAAATTGTGTTACAGGAAAAAAAGAGTATGAGTCAGATAGCAGGGGGGAATTTTTTTCACTGCTTTTTTGTTTCTTCTTTGAATTCTTTCAAGCAAAGCCATAGCTACTCCATTGCCTTGTGATTTGAGAAGATTCCAGACAGCAAAGGAACTTCATGACTCAAGTTTCATGCAATTCAGTAGCCCTCCTCCCATCCTACTGTTACACATACATCAGGCACACGTTGGAGTGCAAGACTGAAAAGAAAAATATTTCTTCAGCTAACTCTGCGGCTGATGGCACTCTGCTCCTGTCAGTGTGGCAAATGGAGTCTACCACAGCGTACTCATCTGTATTGAGAAAGAAATTACTCCTGCCCATCAGTCACAGAGTGGATGAGGTACAAAATATATTCCCATGATGAATAAATCAGAGTTAAAAAAGGTCAGGATGTCTTCAGTGTCTGCTGGGGACAAATCTCATTTAAAGTTATTGCATTCTTGTCAAAAGCTTCACCAGAGTTGGTTTACCTACCTCTTTCTTCCCTTCCTTTATCTTCTCCCTCCTTTTCCTAAGTCACTCAGCTGTGCACACACTTACTGCTTTAGTTTTTAAACATCAAATTGTTTTCTCCAGTAAAGTAAGATATCTTGTCCTGTTACAATTAAGACAGCTTTAAGATCAAATAGTGTCCTTTCCAAACTCAGAGCTGGAAATGGAAAAAATATGTGGGGTAAGGCTCATATCCTTCAACCTCACCCTTTAAACACTCTGAAACTCCTAGTTGTCTGAAAGAGATGGATACCTACATCTGAAGGGCTGCATATCTGAAAGGAAAATTCTGACCTCACCTTTTAGGAACAAGAGCTAAATCAGCAGTTAAAAATTTCTATGCAATTCAAAGTGTATCCTTCCCCTATTTATTGGTTGTAGTGGCCCCAAAATATCCTCGGTACTCACTCCAAGAAGGGTTGAAGATTTGTTTTCCTGTCAACTCGTTACTCACAGATCCATTTTCCAGTGTGGCAGAGAGAAGCAATTCAGCTCAAGTGACCATTTGAGAACAAGAGTTCAGGACAAACTGAGGACGGGATGGTTGGCTTCTCTGAACTTAAAGCTTTCTCATGATCTCAAATCAAACTTATGACTACTAATGGACTCCAACTAGATCCTTCTGAGAGGCTGTCAGAATAATTTTTTCCAAGCTGTCCTTGCAGAACCCTCCTTATTTCCATCTTAAGTCCTGAATTTTTTTATGCTGCAGGAAGAAGTCAGGTGAAAAAACACTTTGCTCATGTACTCTGAAAACACTTTTTAGCCAGAAGCTACTATAAATTCACAGGTCATTTAAAAGAACTGCTAGTATGTCATGGAGACTCCAACTACTTGGAAACACTCTTATTTGTTCCGTATTTTGTCTTCACAGATTTCTTGTTCTGGCTGTAATTCATGACAGCAGCAGGAAAATGTGTGTGTATGACCCCTCCCAGCAGTTCACTCACTGCTGCTATTTTCCCCCTGCTCTAGTCACAGTCCTTGATCTGCAAGCATAAAATTTGTACCTCTGGAAAAAAAAGTCATTACAAACAAATAGCCTAAAATCTCAACTTGGGAATTAGCTGATACATTTAAAGGTATTCTATTCCCCTGGCATTTGCCTCAAAGCAAGAAAACAGCAGATACTGGTGTTGAAGAAGAACAAGATATCTTGATACAAGGCCTGCTAAGCCCTTCCCCAAAATATCTTCTAACAGATTCTCAGAGAGTCAATAATCAATTAAGAAACTACTCTGCTTCAGGAACAAATCTGCATGCAAACTGGATGAAAAGCATTTAGCTGCAGAGCTGACAAAATGAGAACAGCCCTGCCACAGCCACAGGAGCCATGTGCCGAAGCAACCACAGCCCACAGTGTCAGGAGTGAGGAGTGGCCACCTTCCCACACCTCTACCACAACCTGTTCCTTCCAAGAGGAGCTAACAGGAGCCCTTCCAGGTCACCCAATGTCACGCTACACCACATGACGTATACCAGCAGTTCCACACCAGAGGATTTATGGGATTTCACTTCACATCTGTCTGGGAACAGGTCAGAGGGCACATTTTGCTATAAGTGGAACTGTAACTGCCCACTGCATGAGCAGAAGACTTTTTGTCAACACCATGAAGTGCTGGTCTGAAAGTAATGCTAAGGGTTACAAAAAGTTCAACAGCTATTGTGCATGCCATGACTTTAACTCCTTCAGGTGGTTAGTACCCACAAAGCCTGTTCTCTGTCTGGGTAACACTTCCTTTAAAGACACACTGCTGCTGACTGGGAAATGTGGAATTTTTTTCACGGCAAGGACCCTAACAAGAGAGGGAAGGTTAATAACTTTACAATAAAGAGAACAAGAAGATAATTAGAGGGAAGTTTTGCTAACTCTACAGAACTTATTTGTGAAATTAACTAGATAATTCTAACATGAGAAAATACAGACACGGCCTTGCTGTCCTAGGGTGTAAACAGCAGATATAACCTTGCGACAGGATAAACCCAGCCGGTCTGCGGGTCCCCGCAGGCTCGGGCCGGGGCCGGGCGGGCGGTGCTCT